>NC_051177.1:150660723-150960723 GCF_013339695.2 Rhipicephalus sanguineus | reverse complement strand
GACCCATCTGCACCCACTGAGATCCCCACAGACGCTAGCGGTGTCGGGATAGGCGCTATTCTTACGCAACGGAAAGATGGCTTCCAAGAGTACGTCGTTGCCTACGCAAGCCGAAGTCTTACCAAAGCCGAAAGCAACTATTCTGTCACTGAAAAGGAATGCCTTGCCATTATTTGGGCGATAGAGGAATTTCGGCCTTACGTGTACGGACGCCCATTTGACGTAGTGACTGACCACCATGCCCTGTGCTGGTTGTCGTCAGTAAAAGATCCAAGTGGTCGCCTCGCCCGATGGGCGTTACGGCTCCAAGAATACGATATCCGCGTGGTGTATCGCTCTAGTCGCAAGCATTCAGACGCAGACGCCCTCTCCCATTCGCTCCTGTCTCCTGACTCTTCCAGCTTCACACATACTGCCTGCGATACCACCGCCCTCACCATCTCCGACATGCCCTCTGAGCAACGCAAGGATCCTTGGCTTGCTTCCATTCTAGACGTTCTGTCTGGTCGGACCCCTTCTCCATCTTCTCGGACATTGCGTCGGCAAGCCGAGCACTTCACTACTCGCGAAGACGTGTTGTACCGCCGAAATTACACACCCGGCGGCCGTAAGTGGTTACTCGTCAGTCCGCGTCACCTCCGGTCCGAAATATGTTCTACGTTCCACGACGACCCACAATGCGGCCACGCGGGTTTCCTTAAAACTTATTCTAGGATCAGGCTTCGATATTACTGGCGTGGCATGTACCGTTTCATTCGACAGTACGTTCGGGCATGTTCCACATGCCAGAGACGCAAGACTCCCACTGAACACGCCGCCGGCGCCTTGTTACCTTTGCCATGCCCTGCCCGACCGTTCGACCGTGTCGGCATCGACATCTACGGTCCCCTTCCCAGCACTGCAGACGGTAACCGTTGGATAATCGTTGCCGTCGACCACCTCACACGGTACGCCGAAACTTCACCCCTTCCTTCGTCTACAGCAAAAGACGTGGCCACTTTTATTCTCCACAATCTCGTCCTTCGTCACGGCGCCCCTCGAGAGTTGCTGAGTGGTCGCAGTCGTGTGTTTCTCTCGGACGTGATCACAGCATTGCTGCGTGAGTGACGTGTCGTGCACCGCACCACAAACGCCTATCACGCTCAAACCAATGGGATGACAAAACGCTTTAAGCGTACTCTCGGCGACATGCTGTCTATGTACATCTCGTCAGACCACTCCAATTGGGATCGAGTACTACCGTTTATTACCTTGGCTTATAATACCGCCATTCAAAGCACTACTGGGTTCTCCCCATTTTTCCTCCTTTACGGCAGCGAGCCTTCTTGTACTATGGACACTATTATTTTGTACCGACCCGATGCCTCAGAGTCCACAACTCTATCCCAAGCAGCTACATATGCTGAACAATGCCGCCAACTTGCACGCTCATTCACAACACAAGACCAGGGGTGCCAAAAGCAACACCACGACGCCTCCACTAGCACTACTTCCTGCGATCCTGGCTCGCTCGTTTGGCTGCGTGTGCCGTCTACTACTCCTGGCCTTTCCACCAAGCTGGTCCCCAAGTACCACGGTCCATATCGTGTAGTTCAGCAGACTTCGCCGGTGAACTACCTCATCGAGCCACTGGAACCGTCTTCTGACCATCGCCGCCGTGGCCACGAAATCGTTCACGTGTCCAGACTCAAACAGTGCTACGATCCTCCTGTGTTTTCTGGCCCCTATAGGTCGTCAGGATGGCACCTTATTGCGCGGGGAATAATTGCACTGAATGCGAATGACAGACGCTCCGCTGTTATGAAAGAGGAAGACGACAATCGGTGACTGTGGTTGTCGCTCGCGCTCCTGCTCGCTGGTAGCCTGACCTGCCTTACAAGAAGCCTTCCGTGACGCAACGTGTAAACCTGCTCGAAGCACAATACCCCCATTTGAATATATATATTTTTTACGAGCGGAAATGACATAATCTTATTCGAAATAAACGCGCGCTCGCTTTTGAACCAGGATATTCAGGAAAGTATTACCGAAAGGCCTACTGTAACGACGTTAGCGTTAGTTTTAGCCACCCCACCCTAACCAAGTTGCACCATTGGCCTTGGTCGCTTCTGAAGGAAAAAATTGTTGCGCAGAGCAACACACGGACAGACAGAGAGGACGGGACTGGCGCTCTCTGTCTGTCCGTGTGTTGCTCTGCGCTACAATTTTTTCCTTCAGAAGTCATGAACCAACTAGCCGAACAAAATGTATTGCTAAGCCTTAGTCGCGTTTTGGATATTCGTCCCGTCAAATTATTCGAAACTTCCAATACTAGCTATTCGAAAGCCGTATCGAAATATTCAATTAGGCATTATTCGAATCGAATTCGAAACCCGAATATTGGCACACCCCTACTGAAAATCATTGAAAGTAAGGGATAATAAGATATTTGATCGCTTCCTTTATACAAATGCTTTTTCTGTAGTGGTAGACATCTTAAGATGACTAGAGACAATAATTATGCACTGTATTATTTGCAGAAATAAAAACAACTAACCTTTTTAATTAAGAAGATACGTGTCGGGTCAAATGGGACAATTGAATTACATCGTGTGATGAGCCCATCGCCACATAGATTTCGAACGAGCGGTCTCTGGTAATTAATTCGGAGGGATGAAATTGGACGAAATTCAGCCGAGAAACCAATACCGATGCGCCGATGAGTGCAACTAGCAGACGACCAGAATGACGTCACTCTTTCCGACAACAATCGTAGTAGTGTTAGTTCTGCATTCGTTAACTTAGGTGCGGCATGCGTGCTATTATCGCAATCACAGCACGCAGACTCCCGAAGCGAGGTAGGTACACAGGCGTCCACTGTTAAAGGGAACATCGGAGCGTGTGGCGGCAGCTCGGCGCCACCGCCGGCCAGCGGCTGCAACGAGTTTCGCGCAGGCGCAGTGCGCGCTGTGAGTCGTGCTCTTTCGTCGTCTGCTGCCGTCTGCATCCGCGCTGCGAATCGTCGCGAAGCGAACCGCTGACGCGACGAAAGAGCACCGGGCACGGTGCTCACTGCGTCTGCGCGAATCTCGTTGCAGCCGACGGCCGGCGGTGGCGCCGAGCTGCCGCCACATGCTCCGATGTTCCCTTTAACAGTGGACCCCTGTGTACATGGTTGATACGAAGACGCTGGCTCTTTGTGGACATCTCAGAAGAGTGTGGCAGTTGCGTCCTTCTCGGCGTTTCGGTATTTCCACCGAAACCGCTTGCATTTCACCAATCTGCAAAAATTACCAGCCGTCGCATCTTGGAAATCTCAAAGCGACAATAGGCTCTTCGTAGGAAATGCTTCAATGCTCCAATTGCATAGGCGTATCTACCGGTGGGGGGGGGGGGGGGCAAGGGGGACGCTAACCGCCCCCCCCTCCCCCCCCCCCCCCACTGAGGAATAACCACTTTTGGCAATGGTTATTGTCGGCTGCAGACTGGGAAACTAACAAGACAGGCAAAGTTTTATTTGAACGCAGCAATAACGTAATTGTGGAATAAAATTTGTCCCACGATTCTGCTGTGACGAATGCCCTCCGTGTGTCATGACCACGCACTGTAGGCTACCTGCGGTGCGGTCTGCCTATTCCACGCTTGCGCGCCTTGCGCTCGAGCGTTTCAGAGGAGGCTATAGCTCAGCAGGGGCTTTATAACATTACAGCAATCTATCATGATTTTATTTTGTTCGGCCTGGCTTGCAACTTAAGTAATCGGCGAAGGAAATATAGGCGGGAACCAGTAAACGTTTTGTAGCCCGATCAAACGCTCTCCTTTTTCAGTAAATTCAGTTTTTTTCTTTGACAATGAATATCATCGCCACTGCTTCATATCTTTAAAAGGACTGAGCGCAACTTATCGAAGCTGCTGTGAGTAGATGAGTGTGCAGAAGTGTCCAGTATTTTAGCTGTGCCTAGCCAGGACAGTTAAAATAGAATCTCACTTTAGTCTTCGATTAGCCTGCTTCACATTGCTTATCATACGGTAGCCTGCAGCGATGGCGGCGGCTTGTAACAAGGCAGTGGACTCGAGCACATTGAGAAGCCCAGCTTTCAAGTCTACCCCGTTACTTGATCTACCTCATCAGGGAGAAAATCAGCGTCCACGGTTTTCTGGAATGAGAAGGCTGCGCACCTGCAAAGGATTGTGTCTGTTCCTAACAATGTTTTTCTCTCTCTACCTCTCTGTCAGCAACGATGAGTTCACAGAGGGTTGTACACGCGCAAAAACAGCTGAAAATCGTTATACTACAACTGAAAGTATCGATTATACACATATGAATCCATCTCGCCGCTGCCAATGTGACTAGCGGGCAGCCTTCTTAAATTGCGTTCAGGAAGAGACACTGTCTGGCTGTTTCAAAAAAGTTTAATTATTGTTCAGCACAGTAATGCGCTGCTTATTGTGCACACTTCATTTTAACGCCGCAAGTTTTCGCATACTTGTGACGTCCCGTAACAAGAAGGCGATTTTATGGCACATTGAAAATTTTTGACGAATAGCGAAGAGCCAATGATAAATAATCCGTCGTATTGAAAATAGTTCATTATTATTTTTACGCAGTCTTGCGTAAGTGGCAATTGCGCGGTGGATCACTTACGCGTCATGTTGTTGCGTCGTTTTACGAGCAGGTGCTGTGAGCATGACCTCGAAAATTTCGACCAATCATTAGCAGCTAACGACCTATACCGAAGGAAACAATGCGGGGTTGTTTAACGTTACAGTCGCCCACAGTTTTTTCAAGGGAAATTTCGTCTTACACAGTTTGCGTTGGCTGTTTACTTGGAGGAACCGGAGGGGAGGAGTGAAGGGCCACTTAACTACTTTCCCGTCCACCCCCCACCCAAGCTGGGAAAAGTAGGAGGGCAAGAAACGACACCTACTATATAAATTCGCAGTCATTTGTAACCTTATAACTATACATAACCAGCTCAATGTGGTTTGCTTAGGTATTAATCGACAGAACTTGGTCTTCTTCTTACGAAGGACGTTATAATAGAGGGCTCTAACAGTAAAGAAATTGCCACTCGGCTTATCCTCAAGACTGCTGTGATGTACCTCGCTTTGTCAGCCGCGTGTTTTGTTTAATAGGTGAGAATTTCAGGTACTAGAGTCATAGTAGGTTCTTCATACTGATCGTATCTGCAACGCCAAACTAAGACTGGGAAGTTTGCTGATGCAATGCTCAGATGATCAGGTTAAATTTTTGTGTACTTTTTAAACTTCGCGGTAATATGTTGAAAATATTATTAAACACTGCTGTGTTGTCGCGGGATACGGCGGCCCAGCCTGCACAATCTGTTTGTGCGGATTCTGCCTTGATTTAAAACACAGTTCTAAAAAGCAAGTATATATATATATATATATATATATATATATATATATATATATATATATATATATATATATATATATATATATATGTGTGTGTGTGTGTGTGTGTAGGGCGGACAGGGTAAGCTACGCCCCCCCCCCCCCCCCCACTCGCGAATGAGTTGGTACGGCACTGTCCAAGTGTAGCATTTGACGCGACTGCCTGTCTCCATAATGAAAATGTAATTAATCTAATGTTTTTTATTATGGCTAAAGCCATAGATGCCTCATCAAACGTGAAAATCGACCGTCTGCGTCCGGCGGCGTCAACACGAGGGATGAAAAAAAATCATCACGTGATGGCGTCACCATATGACGCCATCATGACGTCATGAGTCGCAAAATTTTATGATGTGACGTCACTATTGCCGCGCGAGCTTTTTTTGCAATGTTTATGTAACTCGTCCGTTACATGAATATTCACTGTCTTGGCAAACCGCGCCCGAATGTCTGCGAACCTTTCAGATTATTTCGAAATTTTGCTATAGGCTTGAGCGCGGAAATGCGAGCAGTTGAGTTCATTCTGGAACTAACGCGGCCACCAGCGATAAGACTTGAATGTTCCATGCCGCATGTGTAAATGCCGACACAGCTTAACGCCGGGCAGATTATCGGCGGCCGACGCTCTGTTCGCCGCTATCAGTATCATCTTGGACACGCCGACTGCTGTCTTTGTCGACGTCACGACTCCGTGACACTATGATCTCACATAACGTGACGTCATTCGATGACGTCATCACATGACATGTTCCCTTGGTCAAATGTGGGCAGATCACGGAGGCAGTGCATAACCAGCTGGGGTGCAGAAAGCTTACTGTGCCTCCGATCCTTGAGGCAGTAAGAAAACCACGTTAGGTTCAGGAACATCTCGGATGTAGGCAGGGGATGTTCACTGCATCGGGTGGGAAGACAAAGAAGATGGCTTTCGCCTTCCAGTCCTCTTAAGTGAATGCATAGGGCCCTGTGAGTTTTTACTGCCGTAACTGAAGTCTGCGGCATCTTAGTGTGGCTGCCGATACAGAACAAGTAAGTATGAAGACAGTGACAATTTCTCTTATATTTGAGCATTTTTCATAGCTGTCTTCCAGCCATAGGCCTCGTGGCGCTGCGGCGCGCGCGTTTCACCACCTTTCTTGCAAAAACCGGTCGCTTGTCTCCCCGCTCCCGCCTTTTAACTGCGCTCTCTCAGCACGTTCACGCACCATGCACGTGCTGCCCTGTCGTCTGCTCGCCGTGCACGTGCAGCCTCACTGAATTGCAGTAGGGTACGGATTTGGGCTGGTTGGTGCATGACTTCACGTAGAAAACAGCGCTACGAGTGTTTGTGCCCTTTCTTTGTCCCGTATCGTAGCGCTGTTTTCTACGTGACCTCACTGAATGTTTAAAAAGATGAGAGTGGTTCGTGATAGCAATAAAAAGGGGCGCTATTTTCTGCCTCCCGTCGTGGGGGCACGGCTCAGCGCCCTTAGGAATGGGGAAGGGGAAGTAAAGATGACAGAAGAAAGGAAGATAGAAGGAGTGATTATCGTGGTAAGAGTGTCTTGTCAACGAACGCGGGAGCACGAAGCCAAATGGCTTGTCTATAAGGTGGCGAGGTCCGCAGAAGCCGCAAACTCGAGGAATACTCGCAGGTCTTGTAGCTTTGACCGCGCGGGAAAGAGAAAGTCCTCCACCGTCGTCGCAGGGAGACCGAGCAGGCGATAGCGGCGCGCCATCAAGCGTCGTTCAGCGGCCAGAGCAGGGCAGGCGCAAATTATATGTTCCAAAGTTTCGTCGTCGCCGCATCTGCGGCACGCAGGCGATGAACAGCGACCCTTGGAAAACATGCGGGCCGCAGGCCAAGCGCTGCCGGTCCACAGGCGAAGCAGCAGCCACCGCTCGCGTCTCTCCAGGCCGGTCTCTGGTAGGGGTGGCGGTGGTTTGCCGTTTGCCACCCGCGTGTCAAGGTGGGCCGCTGGAAGCAGCTGCCGCAGTCGTTGCCGGGAGTAGTCCGACAGGGCTACCGCCTTGGTGACTGGGGTGTCGCCGTGGTGTGCTGCCTTAGCGGCGGCGTCGGCCTCCTCGTTACCGGCTATCCCAACGTACGAGGGAAGCCAGTGAAGGGACAGACGCACATCGTTAGCTTCGATGGCGGTTAGCTTGGCGTGCAGTAACGCCACGGTAATGCCGGCTTGGTCTGGCTGCAGCAGCGCTTGTAGGGCTGGCCGGGAGTCGCACAGGATCGCCACGGGCAGCTGGGGTGGCATAGCAGCGAGGTGGTCGGCTGCCAAGTGAAGGCCAGCCAATTCTGCTGCAGTGGAGCTGGCCTGGAAGGGAAGGCGGCACCGGATGGTCGTCCCAGTCGTTGGTATGACACAGGCGGCCGCGGCCGAGCGGGGGCTGTCCCGGACAGACCCGTCCGTGAACACCAGGAGGTGCCCCCGCAGCCTGTCGTGGAGTTTCGCCACGGCTGACTGGTGCAGCTCGCACGCTGGTGTTCGCCTTTTGCTGAGGTTGCCGAGCTCCAAATGCACGTCCAGAGGCTGCTGGTGTGGTGGAGGGGGCTGGATAGGACAGGGAGTCGCGGGCACCAGTTCTTCATAGAGTGTGCAGATTTGTCCCATTCATGAAGCTGGTCGGCTCCTAAGTCTCCGTAGGAGGGCATCGCCCCCTGGGGCTAAAAAGATACCGTCGATGGAAAGCCATTTTCACAGAGTGAATGTCACCAGAGGAGAGCGGATCACCAGAGGCTGATCGACCGCCTATGCCTGACCGAGCAGGTCGTCAAGGACGATGCTGTTTGTGCGAGCGCTACGTACGTGTCGATGGTGAACGGGCACATTTCTATGACTTCAACAGTGAGGTGACTGCGCGAGTTCTGTAATTAATATCGGTAAAACGCACCTTCGTTGCGGCAGTCTTGTCTGCTTGGAGCTGTGAGCAAGCAACCACGATGCTTTCGCGTGCGTTTGTATCGCGCTCGACATTCAATTGCTTGAATGGCAAGTTTGCCTTGCGGCTTTAGATTAATTATGAACTCAGTGTGAAGAGCATACATTTACGTCTGCCCTGTTGAGTCGCTCGTTTCACTTTTAATCATTGTTGGGGTTTAACGCCCCAAAACCATCATATGACTGAGGGACACTGTAGTGGAGGACTCCAGAAATTTCGACCACCTAGGGTTCTTTAATGTGCACCTAAATCTAAGCACACGACCCTCAAGCATTTTCGCCTGCATCGAAAATACGGGTGCCGCGGCGGGGATTTGATCCCGCTACCTTCGGGTCAGCAGTCGAGTGCCATAACCACTAGACCACCGTGGTGGGTGGAGTTTCACTTTTGCCGAGGATTGCATCGGATGATAACAACATTGGATCGTAAGTTTAATGCAACCTTGCATTTTTTTACAACTCCCTTTCGCAGCATAATGAGGCGCGCAAAAAATGTTTCATGCCCACTTCGACCTTGCGTGTTTCCTGCAGCGGCCTGTTCCATTTAGGATAATATCGACGCCTGATCACGCACCCTGTTCGCTTATTCGAATGTCGCTTTGATGGTTTTGACAACTCGCTTGGTCAGTATCGTACTATACAATACCCACTGGGATCGCGCGTGTTTATGATTACGCCGAGATTTGTTCCTGATGATAACCGCGTCTGATTTTGCGACGCCACCGAAAATTTTATTGCCACCTTGCTTCTTTTTTCAGCTCGTTTCCAAAGCGGCAGCTGTATATCTCCCGCGGCTCACGCTCATGCAAGCTATAATATTTTACGAGGCGAAACTACGATATCATTATGAGTCACGGCGTGGAGGGGGACTTCAGATTAATTTCGGCCACCTAAAGTTTTTTTTTAACGTGCACCTAGATCTAAGTACGCCGGTGTTAATGCATTTCGCTCCCATCTAAACGCAGCTGCCCTATGCGGGGATCAAACCCACTACCTCGATCTTAGCAGCGCAACACCTCAGCCTGCTAAGCAATAACGATGACTTGAAATTCAAGGCCATATATAAACGCTCGGCGCAAACATGCAGCTTAATTCTGTTTACATTAAGCCGCAAAGAGAAATGCACCGCCATCAACTTAACAAAACACATGCGTACTCGCGGTACGTTGTTTAAACTGAGGTGTATGAACCTAACATGCTCCGCTGCTATCACGTTACGAATACTTGACTCGGAAAGACAGCGCGCAATCTCGAAATGTGAAGCGGCTGCTTATTTCGTATAGCTTTCGTTCATAAACGCACTTCCCTTTCAAATGAGCACGGCCATCGTATTTCTCCCTGTTAGTATAGTTGGTGATACTGTGTACGGCAAAAAATGTCAAGGTGACAACACCCGGAAAGCATCGCTTAGTGCGGCGAACTGCCATAATCCACTCTTGACTCCTCTGCTACTCGCACTGCTTGCATAGGAAACCGCAGAACTTGACGGGAAGTTCTCGGCTCTTCGTCATTTTTAAGCTTTCGTGACAGTTCACAATGCAGCATAATTGCGTGCCTACATTCCAGGATGACGAAAAAAAATTACACCATCTCCCACTAAAGGGAACCATGTGGGGATGCGAAGCAGCGCTGGGTGTTCGCTTGTGTTTCCATTGTTGTTCCATTTGTATGTTTCCGTGTATCTTTAATTTGTGAGTGCAGTTGTGTATATGTTGTGTACCGCTTATTTATGTAACCCTCCCCCCCCCCCCCCCCCCCCCCAGCTCGATGTTTCCGTTGCACTCCGGCTTCGCGTTGCCTCGCAGCTTCGAGATTCGCTTGCCGGCGTTGCCGTTTACGTTCAGCTTCGCGAGCCTCCATAGCGCCGTTGCGAAGGAGAGTGCAACGGGAGCGAGCACTCGCCGCATTATATAAGAGCACACAGCTGTGGCGGAGAGAGAGAAACTGGAGAGGAGAAACGAAGCGGAGACAGCGCTCACGCCACCTCCTACACCCCACCTCCTCCTACCTGCTCGCTGTCACGTGAGGAGAGGGGGGAGAGTTGGCGCATGCGCAGTGGGGAGCGGACGGGTGAGGGAAGGACGGACACAGCCCCAAGCAAAAGCTGCTTTGCATCTTAAAGGGCCCCTCTCCAGTTTTGACAATATGGAGTTGACGAGCGCAATGCATACACTGGGCGTTCACGATCACGTCTGCCAAAATTTGCAACGCTACGCGCCGCGAAAAGGCATCAAATTTCAAACTAAACGCTGCTTGCCCTTCCTCTCGCGGGCGCGCGCGCACAGAATGAGGGGATGACGTACACGAGGGAATGGCCCTACGTAGATGGCCGTGCTGTGGCGTCGGTCCTATACGTAGACGACTGTGCTCTGTCGTCGCCAACGGTAGCACGTGACACTGCGATAATTCTTTGACACGACATTTGTAGTTTGTGTAATTTGTCGCTTGAATAGATGAATAAAACTTGAGAGAAATAATGAGACACACAAAGGGAATGTGTGCGTCCTTTTTATTTTTACCCCGTTAATTGCAGCGAGATGCGGGGCTAATGTGCCTCCGTTTCTCATGCGTTCGTGCCCCTGCGGTTAGCGTATCGAGCAGACGCCAGCCCTGGAAACGGAAGTAATGTTCTGGCACGTTCGAGCACTCATTATGCTCATTTATTCTACCGCGTCCAAGTAAGCGTTGATGGGGCACTGGCTCATGATACCGCCACTCTCGTGCCCGTAGAAATTTCGCAACTTTCATGCCCGTCCCGCAGAAACAGGCACCACACCACAGGGAACGCCGACACAACGCCCCACTGATCTCCACTAGGAGGAGCTGGATGGCGCATCGAGCACGCGGGCGTGAAGCCACCGGAAGCCGCCGTTTTTGTCACGGAATAGAGCTTTTTTCTTCTTTTTTGAAGAAATACCTGCCTGTAGTGCAGTAAACTGTACGAATCGACCGGAAAAGTCGTCAGGGAAGACATTTCACGCATAAGTACCTCAAAGTTGCATTACTGTTTACGCATTTTGTACGTTGCAGCACTCCGCCATAATCAGACGGTGTCGGCACGGCGTCTTTCGTCTTTCGTGTAGCGTTCGTCGGCGTCTAAAGTGAGGCGTAATCCCAGAGTTTGAAAAAATAAAAAAGAAAAACGATCATAACAACAGCTGCCACCCGAGAATATTTTGAAGTGCGGGGCGTAGACGGACAGAAGACGCCAGCTTCCGGGACAAACAGGGGACCTTCCGGTGGCTTCACAAGCGCCCGCCTCGCAGAGCGGGGATGCGCCGTCCAGCCTTTTTATTGGAGGTCAGTGCAACGCCCACGGCCGCTACATAAAAAAAGGTAGAGGCCGCGCAACGCCGCTTGCGTGCTCGGGCATCGGGCCAATGATCGGGCTCGCTCGGGCACGTCATGCGCGCGTCACCATGCATGCGCATGACGTGTCATGCGTATGTGTCAATAGAAGAGGACAGGGAAGGGATTTGGCTTGCGAAGGCTACACGGGGCGAGTGGCAAGGGTTTGAAATTCGCCTTTTCTCAGCTCGTAATGAACCGATTTCAAAAATTCTTGCGGCATACTGCTCTTCATTCAGCACACAACAACTTTCAGCGTCTAACTAAAATTTGCTACGTGGCCTGCTGAGGGGCCCTTCAAAGTGCGAGGTAAAAGTCACGAGGAGCACGTTTTCCGCACTCGCAATGGGAAAATCAAGCAAGCGCGACCGCTCCGAGCGACCGTAGTGTCGGTCTCTCCGCTGGGGCGGCGGACGGCGCTGCGCAACCTTGAGCGTAGCGACTTTATTGAGCGTGGGACGCCTATTGATGATTGCTTCTTCGTCGCAGTCGGGACGTCGTGGATGCCTGGTGGTGGTACCTGGAAGGCAAGGGTTGTCGACACTGGCGGTTTCCTCGGGGTCACTGCCCGGACGGAGGAGACGTGTTCCCGACGTCCTTGGAGTGCGTCCAAAGATGCGTCGATGCCAAGGGACGCGAGCCGCCATGCGTCGCCCCGAAAGGCGTGGCGTGCGACTTGAAACACCTGCGCTTCGGCTACATCGCGGACGCGTCTCCGCGTGGTTCGGGGGCCAGGCGCTGCCGCCAGCTGCCCTCCGCTGGCGGGGAAGTGAAAATTCAGCACTGCCTGGCCGGCGCCAACAAGTTCCCGACACTTGAGGCATGCCAGAGGCGATGCGTTCAAGCTTAATCGTATATATCCTCACACTCAAGCAATAAAGAAGCGTTGAATTGAATGTTAACTTGGATCATCTTGCTTTGCGTAAAGGGCCCGTTTTTGTTAGATACAGCTATAAGAAACCAACCCATAGAGAAGGTGCGCAAAGGATAGGAGGCGGCATTGGTAGCTTTATTTCTTGGTAGGCCCGGCTTCTCATCCATCCATGCAGGTCTGATGTAGTCAATACAGGCCAAAAATAAGACTAACCATGCTAAAAGCCGGGGTGAAGTAAAGAGCAAGGTCTGAACTTGTTCGTTTACAGAAATGACGAAGAAGTAATCGCAACAGTTATCTTGAAATCGCTAAAAACACTTAAGAAACATTCTGCTGATACCTACGCTCCACATGAGAGGGCGCCACCACCTTGCCAAGCGCGCGATTCCTCATCCTACCGGCTCTTCTCCGGCGCCTTCGTCGCTACGTCTGAAGGGGAAAACAACCTGACGCAACTCGCTGCAGACGCACGTATCACAACTGCCGTAACAAGCAGGAATTCGATAGAATGGCACAAAAAGTATCGCGCATGTCGCACACCGAGTTCGCGAATCTCCCTAACGAGATTCGACTCGGGCTGAGAAAACGCTACCTGCTTACCTCAAACATTGAAGCCGACAACAGTTCGGTAAACGGAGCATTGGGAACTGTACGAACGAGAATCGCTGGTTGCCGGTGCTACGCACTTCCTTAGGTTTCACAGTAGTGTAACAGCATGTAGAGGAGGATTTAGAAGTACAACAATCGCTACACAGGAACTTTTTTTTTGCAAGGATATACGGGCGAAGCGTCTGCGCCTCGGTGGTGCGCTTGTGTGTGCATGCGTGCGTGGGTGCATTCGTTCGGCCATGTATATGCCACAGCCGCTACATAAAAACAAAGGTGCAGCCTGTTGCGTGACGCCGAAACGGCGTCTCGGGCCTAGTTCTCCTCGCGCCCGCTGTGGCGCCACTGCTGGGGTACAGCTGTTCAACGCGAAGCGCTTCCACAGTCGCGTTGATAAGCGCGACACCTACTCTCATCAGGCCGTAAATAACATGTTTTATTGCGATATCAATTTTATGTACACTGTCGGTCAGTTTTCACCGTCGCTATAGCCGTCGCCGTCATGTCCCGGATATGTACATGTATGTATATATAAATTAAAGGCAGAACGAAAAATAAATCAGAATAAATAACTTCCGATGCCCGTCACCGGGATTCGAACCTGCGATCCCTCGCTCCTCACCGCACCGCGTTAGACAACTAGGCCACGCGCCATCCGTTTGAAACTGAAATGCTAACGGCGAGCTATTTATATGCACCATTTACTGCTGGCGGTATGCAGAGCTCGGGGGTGCTTCAGCGTGGGCTGTATCACCAGTGAGATTACCCGAAGGGCGCGCTTTAAACAACGCTCCTAGACTTTGCTTCATTGTGAAGACTGCCCTTGAGACGCGCGCTAAAAAGTAGCCCATTTCTGTACCACCGCGTGGCAGGAGGCCTGGATTGGTCACTCAACGCGCCGCACTTTAAAGAAAAAAATACATCCAAGAGCGTTTGGTTGTAGCGCGCTGCTCAAATACGAAGACTTAACAACTGTGACATTTGTTTGTTTGCGTTCGTCCTGCGTATACCTGTGCGTCCGTTTCAAGCGTCCTTCCTTGTGTTTGAGCAGCGCGCTGCAAGTGTCGAGCTGTGACCGTTGTTAGTTCGCGCTCGTGCTCTTTGCGTCCTTTTCCTGCGTCCTCTGCGCTTGAACGACGCGCTGCAAGTATCGAGCTGCCTGCCTTTTTTTTTCTTTGCGACAATCTAATTTGTTGCTGTCGCATTCACTGCTTCGCCCTTACGGCGAAACTATGACTTTTTTATAGTTGCACATTACAGGTCGAGTATTGAAGTCGTTATTAGAACTGCCGATTATCGCAAACATGTGAACATTTTGCCCTAGGAGTGCCCATCTTTTTAGAGAAGGCCTCAGTACTCTACATGAAGGTTATCCGAATGACTGTATATTTAAGTATTTCTTCCAGACTTAGCAGTGAGTGATGCAGGCACCAAGGATGGTGGCCCGGCTGCCTTTTCCCCTGAAATCTAACTGTTCTTCTATCCCTCTGTTCTCATCAAACTGACAAGTGCGGCAGGATGGACAGGGTTGTAAGGATGCTTTACTTGAAATCAGCAGCGCGTAAAGATACGGTGGCGATATGAAAGATACGTAGAAATGACAAGCGCTTGTCCTGTGTATGCTCTTCCTTTTGCCGCCATATTTTAGATGCGTAGCAGCTCTTTGACTAGCCTGTGTAACGCTCTCCGTCCGTCCGCACAAACGCGAGGCAACGCGCTTCCCTCGGCGCAGGTGTTGGAGCGGTGCGAAGTAGATCACGCCGCAGCTCGGCGTTGACGTCACGCACCCCTCGCACGCTTCCCTCGCATGTGCGCGCGTACGTCACTCTCTCCCTCACCCGCCGGAGCGCCCGCAGCTGCCGGCTCCAACGCCCGCTCACCTCCCGTGTCTGCGTTTCAAACAAATGTTTACACCAGTAAACACTACACCGAGTTTCGCTTCACACGAATCTTCCAGCGCTCACCGCAGCACCCGCGTTAGCGCCGTTCAACCCGCGACGCCACCCGTGCGCAACGCTGCTGCTTCGCATCCCATCAGCGTTCCCTTCGGGGAGATGGTCCAATTTTTTTTTATTTCTTTTTCATACGTTGCTTATTCTAGCTCTTGTCAATGTTTCTGATGGACATATTTCTCCCAACAGCTCCAGTCACCCGCGCACTTGGCATCAAACTCACCTTGTTAACCCGCCACGTGCACCATCCTCCACCCAAGAAAAACGTTCTCGCTGCGTGCCTGGATGTACCTTATTAAGTCATGGATTTGGACACCAGATATCAATGCACCCGAGCTTGTGGAAAATTTATAACTGTATGGGCAGGCGACCGAAGTGTGAAATGATTCGACGAACAGCTTGACACTTTTACAGCAATTTTATTGTGAATAACGAAGAATTCATTCACAGACGGAAAACCATCCTTGACAGAGGTTTATGCGACGTCGTCAAAACTCGCTCTACAGTTGCACTTGCATTCCCAGCCCAAATCACTATAAGAGGCCGCAGCAACTTTTTGAAGAATGTTTTGAAGAGCTCCCCAGTGCGGGCGTCGGCGTTTTTTTCTACACGAGTTGTCCACACTGTGTGAAATGTGAAAGTCGACGTAAGCAAAAACCCAATCATAGTGTTCTTTGTATAGTCATTCTCTGTAAAATGTAAAGAACATACCAGCAACCTGTCGCTTGGATTGCTGCTGCCTTTCCCCTGCAGTCCTTGGCCAGAAATATTCTTCAGCCACGCTTCCCGGCGCTGTTGACAGCAGGGGAATTCGTCATACTTCACAGTAGCGTCTTTTCTAACGTTTGAGTCGCACAGTGGCACAAACAGCTTCAGGTCATCGCATCGCTTGAAAAAACGGTCTGCCACGCACGCACACACCACAGAACCCTACCGAAGCGCAGGAAACACGAGCCAAGCTGCTCACACACATGATCACACCAAAAAGCACGCATGAAAGCCCACGCATAAGTGCTCATGCAACCACATTCTAGCACTAACCGGCGTTTGCATTGTGAAGCGGAACAGTGACATCTTCACCAAAAACAGCGTCCGCGACTGTCAACTCAGCCGAGACGCGCTCACCCATTGACGTCGACGCAACGCAACAGGCCGCACTTTTGTTTTTATGTAGTGGCCCTGTATATACGATCTCTCCCGCGATCTTCAAGAGCATGACAGGGTCTCGCAGAAGACGCAGTTGATGTGGTCACACGCCATCTGCGAGCCTTTTATGGGAAATTAGTGCACAGAAAATGTAGAAAAAGCACCTTCAGTGACTGCTAATATGGTTCTTTTTACTTCTAATAAAATTCAAAAGAAATAGGTCAGAGAACGAACTATCTTTAGACTTTGTTTAAGGGTAATTAGCCTCAATAACGACATTAGGAGGTCAATATCGGTATTTTCGTTGTAATCTAGGGAATTTTCGGTGGTTCAATCTGGGGATACAGCGTTAACTTAGGTTGGCATCACTCATTCCGACGTTCGGTGACTAGCGGCCGTATAATGTACTTTTATTCCGTGTTCCGTATTCCGTTTTCCCTGTTACGTCACGCTTGAGGCACCGCCCACGGCGGAAGCCGCGATGTTTTTCGAATTTGGCCAATAAAAAGCGCTCGTAGCCGCCCATAGCTTGTTGAGCAAGACAAGTGCGGCAGTTGGCGTTTTTTACGTAGGAATTCTGGGGAAATCCCTAGTATTTTGTAGGTATTTTCGGGGAGAAAATCTAGGGGCTTTAGTGACTTTTTGGCTGAGGGCCGCAAAGGGGCCGTATACCTCGTTTATTTCGTCCGCGAGCGTGTGACAAAAGAACAATTGTACGTAAATGAAAATAAATTTGTTTTATGAGCTTCTGGTGCTAAGGTTAATGAAGTGTATTGCAAGGGGGGAGATCGAGCGGCCGTGGTATTGCAAAGTAAACGCAAAACAAACGTATTTTGAGAGTCGTAGCCACATGGGTGTTGCTTTTGCATTCAATCCAAGTCGCTTAAGGCGGCCGTTGCGAGAAATACAGCTGATCGTCTCTGCGAGCCGTGTTTTCTGTTCTGTCACCTATAATGCTGCGAAAAGAATGTGATCGCGACTACCGGGGAGTATTTTCGTCGCAGAGGAATATCGGAAGCTGCGAAGAGCAAGGAAAACATGGAATTCTAGCCGCAAGGTGAGTAAACAATGCTGTTACCGCGTTATGTTTACTTTGCTTTGGTCCTTACAGGTAGCGAAAAAAAAAATCGTTATGAACTGGGGAAGCCTGTACTTCTATCGTCTGATATCTAGTAAGCTTCACCTTTTGATTTCATGAACGATAGTGCGTGAGCGAGCGTAGTTACAGCGTACATGGACGTGCACATTCAGTTGTTTCCCCTGTGCATTTTACGTACATTTCTGCTGAATCGAACTTGCACAGAAGAAACTTGTTGCGTAAAACATTTGCGTTAACATGCACACCACGGTGTTTCATTTGTGATGATATAACGAATAGATTTGATCAGCATAATTGTTGTAGACTGCAAAGAACTGTATCATATATGCTGCATTGGTTTACCGCGTTGCGGCGAGAACTCTGAAAAAAAAAAAAAAAAAAAGAGGGGGAAATTTACGGAGCCACCTGTCAGGCTGTTCCAGCAGCGGCGGGCCTGTTTTTGGTATGTGTGACTAGAAGTGCTACGAGTTTTTCGCCAAGTTCCGAGTTTTTTTTGCCACGTAAAGGAGGCTCAAGTGTGAAGACTTAACGATGCTACTTTGAAGTGCTTGTACCGAGGTTAGGAAGAAGCGGAGTCAATTGGGGGTCACATTTTCATGGAACAAAAATAAGTGAAACCAACACTTCAAATCTATTTGACTTCCTGTGGTTGGGCCCTGGTTTAAAGATATAAATAACAAAAAACGGTTCGATTTTTTCTCCAGCTCAATGACAAATTCCTTGTCATCGCTGCCTATCCGAATCAAACCGATGGAGCATTAGTTTGGTTTCCTGTGTGTTCTTGCATTAAGTGGCCTGTAATACATTGTGAATTTTTCTAGCTGCAGCATCCGGAGCTTGTCGATGAAGTGAGAGGCATGCGTTCGGCTACCTAATGCATCGCAGGCACTCTCTAACATCTCCTGGCTGCCATTGGGCCTGGAGTTCCCCAGTCTTCACTGCTGCTGTAGCCACCTCGTCGGCCATGAACATTAGGACTTTATTTCCGTTTTAACTTGTCTTCCTTTTTCTGTTCTTTGTTTCGTGTTTCTTTACTTGCGTGTCATCTTTTTGGTGGGACAAGTGTAGTGCATAAGTGTTTTTAAATCGATACTCCACTTTCTTGTGGCAGTGTGAGCACATCTTCACAAGTTGCTTTGATATGTGATCGTCAGCCTTCTGAAATGATGCACACAACACATATCATGTGGCGTCATTTCATGCGGCAAGCCTGTAAGCATAGCCTTTCTCTCCAGTGAAACTGACACTGCAAGATTTCGTGGCAGTGCTTGCTCTTCATAAGTTTTTTGACATGTGCTAGTCAGCTATCTGAAATGATATGCAGACCACGCTTGACTGTACACCAAAGGACTGTAGTTGTCACTCGAATTAGGAATGTATATGACACAAGTGTTTTTACAAGAGAGGAGAAGGAGAGAAAGGAAAGGCAGGGATGTTAACCAGTCTAGAAGGACCGGTACGCTACCCTACACTGGGGGAAGGGATGGGGGAGATATAAAGATAGAGAGAGAGAGAGAGAGAGAAGGAGTTGTACTAAAGGATGATATGCCTGTTTGCCACTCACAGAAGATGCTTTTACACTAAGCAAAACAATTACACAATCCGTTTTGAAGCTGCAGTCTGTGTCTGAAGTCTGTGTCCTTTTTGAAGCTGCAGTTGACTTTTGCGTGGGTCACAGCTATCAATCCTTTTGCAAAGTTATACCCTCGAAAACCAAACATATACTTTTTTTGCAAACAAATTAGGCCAGTTACATTGCAACATGCATTTTACATTTATGTAATGTTGACGCTATATCTGTAAGAAAAAGCTTTGCTATTGCTATTCAGGAAAGCATCCCGTCAATTGCACAGGTGTGTTTTGCACACTGTATACATTGGTTTGTCTTGCTGCTTCATGTAATACCATTGTTATGCAACTGTCCTTTCTTATAAACGTTGACAAACAGCAATCTTGTTAGGGGTACTATACTGCTCTGTAATATATCTGAAATGCATAGCTGTGCGTACAATTGCCCACGTACCTTGCGATTCGTACACTGTGCACATTTCATGTGTCCCTCTTTTTTTTCATGCGGTACGATTGGATGCAGCAATAAACAGAGACAACATGTGCCGAACTTAAACCAAAATTTGAGGTGTGCAGACATTGTTTACAGTATTGGTCCCTGCCACACGAGACCACAAAGGTGCACCTTGAAACGCATATAACGCCTTTAGCAACGCAATATGTCTATAGTAGAAAGGCAAGCTGATGTCATCTATATTTGCATTATAGTAGTCATTAATTACCCATGCAGTACGATGTCACACTGTGCTTCCTTCAGCATGATGTTTCCTGTAACTTGTGCATGTAATAGATGTCAGTAATGCTTTAAAAACATGACACTGCAGTTTGACAATGTATGTTTATTTACAGAAAGTATATGCCGTCTTTGCATGTGTGAACACGAATAAATTCTTTTTTTTACAAGGTTCTGTCTTGAAGAGACTGCGTACATATTCTTTCACATTACTTCTGCATTCACAAATGAGCACACTTCTGAATGAAAAAAAGGTACTTGAAATGCCAGACGATCTGTTTCAGCATCAGTTGGCCCTTTGAAAAGGAACAGTATGGTGGATGTGCAACAAAAGAGCACAGTGCCCACAAGTTGTGCGTGAAGCAAAAGGCGAGCCGTGTGTTGTTATACAGGAAGTCAGGAGACAAAAACTTGGTGTGCACTCCCAGTCATAGAGCAATAACGGTCAGAGTGTTCGTGATTAGAGGACGATCAGCAGTAACAAAAACAATACCAAACCCTTGCTTTCAAATGAATTGGATATAGCACTCAGCCGCCGAGTACAGTGCGTTATATTGATAGTTGCTAAATGAAAAGTTCCTATGTACCGCCATATAAAAATGACCCAGTCATGTGTAGTGACGTTGTGGGAAAGACCTGGTCATACAGCATGTGATGAAACCCAGGAGAAATTTATTATTACCAGAAAATTTAACTTCGAAACGTTTTCTTCTACTTGTTAGGTAACATCTTAGCAGGTAAGAAGTCGCGCTGCTGAACTTCATTCAGCACATGGGTCGGTTCCTGCTGACAGCGAACACATCTCCATGAGGGTAACATGCAGGATCACTGCTGTACTTATATTGAGATTCAAGTTAAAGAGCCACAGGTGGTCAAGATAAATTCAGTCCTCCACTGCAGTGTGGTTTATCATGGTTTTGGCACGGAAAACCCCATATATTATTATTACTTCTTAGGCACATGTTTCTCACTGAAATGACACTTGCCTAGTTCTGTTGTCAGTGGTGCAGTTAGCCAAATAGTGGATTACCGTTGCGGACAGCTTGTCCAGGAATAGATGTGGAGCGTGATGACCTTCCTTGTCTAAGCAGTGGCTGGGGGTCATCACTGACAACACTGCCATGCTCACTATTGTAATCGCTGAAATCATGAACACTTCTGTCACCTTCTGCGATGCAAAGGCAAGTGCAACATTGCACATGCTGCAGCAACGTGAGATTGCACATTCTGATTCTTAATGGAGGGTACAGCACTGCTGAACGCAGCGAGAGCAGCTCTTCATTAGCCCAATACAAAGCTTCATTACAGACTGCGCTGCAGCATGTGCGGTGTAGCACTTACCTATTTAACACTGTTTCTGAGAGAACAGCCTTGGAGAGGTGTCAGGAGCCATGGTCCTGGTTTGTAGCCTCCGTGACTCTGTCACCTGCACAAATACAAGTGGTGTGTTGTAAATACTACTTCAATGTAAGGGATCCACAAGGCTGAGCCACACAAAGATAGCAATGATAGAATGATCTACATGATGTAATGCTATACACATCACCAGTCTGACTTACCCGTACTATGCGAAGCATGACTACTACAAATGGGTTGTCAGGACAATGTGAGTCATCTGTCGATATTATGTAGCGGATAACCGATAGCTGCAAGATGACACACATGCAGCGAGCGACATCCTCTCAGTTGTCACAGTTACCAAGTACTTGGAGCTAATCAAACAGGGCATTAGCCATAACGCGAGCAAATATTCCGTTAGCTCAAACTGTGAATATCCCAACTTTTTGTTCTGCTCACCTAAAGGCCAGAAGGTACGGCCGCGGCAATCCGGGCCCCTTCGATGCGCTCACGAAGCCGCGCTGTCCGCCAGACGTGGGCGTCGTAGCCTGAGCCCAGACACAGTGGTTCACGGCAGGATTCCGATGTCTGCGTCGCAGATCTGACGAAAGCGTGAACCACTGTGAGCCACATTTCGCTACGCGGACATGCGCTCGAAAGGATGGGAAGACCGATACTTACTAGCATGACAATGTGGGCATAATGCCCTTTGCGGGGATAAAATGCCGCCTTGTGATGGTCGCCCTTCGGTGCAATAATGATGACGGCAACGCTGCCGTCCACGCATCCGATGACGCCGGCAGCCGTAGGAAACACTGAAGGCCCCCATTTCATCCGGCGTACACGGGAAGTGAACCCACTTGTTAAGGATCCCGGCGTGCACGATTACCTCCGCCACAACATCGCACACAGTCTGCTCACCGCAGCTTGCATGATGACAATAGTATCCTCGCTTCCAAACGAGGCTTGAAAGCTGCCACTCGCGAAAAACCGAAGGCCGCACAACACCCACAGGCTGCACCGACAGCGAAGTCGGTCGCGCCGTCGCGCGCCTTCCTCGGCCACTTCGTCGCACAACCGCCGCACCTTCCTTTCTTCGGGCGAAAGTGACGGCGAACTCTTTCATCGACTGGCATGTCGAACGCGTCGTCGGGCGCTCACGGCGCCCACGGTGCTGCCGAGCCGCCGAGCGATCGCCGCCAACAACACGAAAAAGCTCGCCGGCACCGCCATGTTTGCTATTCCGTCGAAACGGGGCCACTCGCAGATTGTTCCGCGCTTGGACGGAACCGATTCCGTATATTTTAGCATAATGAGCGCGTACTCGTCATTTTGACGTCACCAAAATTTGGGCTTCCGACACGTCACTTGAGTGACAGCTGAAACGACCAATCACAGGGCGCTAATGGCGGCCAAAACGGAATACGGAACACGGAACAGCGATTCATTATACGGCCGTAGTATGGCGAGGGTAAAGAAGCAACTGACTCTAGAAAAATAAGCGACGCGGCTAGAGAAATAGTGGAAAGCTGCTCGAGCATGGGCCCAACGACGACGTGCCGATCCCGAGTTCCGAGCAAAGGAAGCCGAGGCTAAGCGACCGCAAAAAGCGGAAGACCCGTAGTTTCCATCTAGGGAGGTGGCTTCATGACTACGCTACGACAAGGCTCATCGGGGGGAAAATCGCTTGGCATCCCAGCACTGCAGAGAATCCGACCTTGGCTTGCTTTCCCTGGAAAACTTCCGTGGCCGAGAAACAGTAACTACAGCCTGACCCGACGGATAGTTTAGTAGCATGATATTGTCATCGCCATACAACAGCTAAAATAGTACTCGGCCAAAGACACCATGAAGCTAAGCAAAGGCCACCAGCTCCGCTCTTTTTTAAACACAAAAGTGTCTGATATCGATATAGCATACACTAAAAAACCGAAACACAATTTCACCTACTAGGAATATATGCTGCTGTTTTCCACATTTTTATTAGAGAATGTGCGTTGCAACCAACATCTAAGAAGACGTGAGGACTTCGCGCGACACGCTCAGCGCTAGTTATGAAAAATTTATTCACGATACCTGACAGAAAAACAGGGTCAACCTACAGAGCTGAGGAGAGAGAGAGAGAAAGTTTGTTTCCTTGACCAGGCCGTTTACGCCCGGTGGGTTTCGATTGTCACAGTAGTACTGTCTCAAATTTGCGTACAAGCTAGGCTATCGTTCGTTCAGAAAACCATTTTTTGCAATTTATCACAAAAACAAAGATAAAAAAGCATTTGTAATCTTATTCAGATGCACGAACCGGTGTGCACTGGCGCTTAATGGCACCGTATGGTAGGCAAATTTTCGGTCTCATCAGAATTTTGTATCCCGCAGCATGCATTCAGTGCAGTTGGCAAAACATCCCTTACCAGCCTTTCCTCTGCTTGCACTGTTCTCTCCTTTCCACGAGCGAAAGAGAAATACAAGTGCAGATACAACTAAACAGCGGAAAAGTCCACCGACAAAGAAGTTGACAATCAAAAGGAAGCACTTCTCTGATGACGGTGATTCTAGCCCCTAGCCAACGCTAGGGGATTGGCTAATAATTGGAAAGCTGTATTTATAGTTGATATCCTTGAGTAATACTTAAGGATAAAAATGAAAATAAAAAGAAAGCATACGAAGGAGAAACTACAAGCATCGTGCAACATTGCAATTAGAAAATACGGATGAATATTTAAATTAAACAATAGAATTTAGGATAGTGATAGTAGAACTTTGCTCAAAATCAACCTGTATCTCTTGAGTAAGAGCATATAAATAAGTGCTGTAACACAAGTAAGGGTGCGAAATTTGGTGTCGACCAGGGTGTCGGAACGAAATGTTTTTCGTTTCGGTTTTAGTTTCGTTCCACCGCAAAAAGTTCCGTTCCGTTTCTGTTCCGGAACGAAAAAAAAATGTTCCGTAACGGTTCGTAACGGTTTTTTTAATGGAAAAATTTGAAGTTAACGTAATCGTAACGAACATTGGATTTGTGATGTAGTTACTTGCCCTGCTCTTAGGAAAATGGGACAAGGGTAAAATACGTTCTTCAGAGGAGCGCAAGTAACTGTACCACGAATCTCTGCCAACTAGCACAAACCAGTATTAATTTCAAAGTCATAGTATTTATTTTCTCAAAAGACAAATACGAATTTTTTAGTGGGCTCAATGCTTTGTGTCAAGGGAGTGAGCATGATCTCAGAAGCAGCCTGTCATTGAGTGTACTCTCTGATGTGCGAGACCGCTGTTCTGATAGAGATCGTCAAGCCTGCGCGAAACACGCAGCACAGTCACAACGAAAGCTGGAAGAGCGGACTTTGTAGAGCCCGCTGGAGAGTCTCTTGGGTCAATAATACAAGTACACATGCAAGGCACCCACTACGCCATAAATCATCCCAATTCTTCTGAAGTAGAGAAGTTCCCACTATGCCATTTTTCGTCATTCTTCAAGAGTCTCGTGGTACACGCTACACATCTGTAAGGCATTATGTGTGCTTTGCGCTGTGACTGATGATGATGAAGAATTATGGCTGAGCACTTTGCAGTGGGTGGGAAGCAGTGTGGCGGAATGGGCGCCTCCATTTCATTTCAATTCCATTGCGGGGAATTAGAACTTGCCGCAATTCCATTCATTTCAATTCCTCGGAATGAAAAAACTTAGCCCATTCGAACTCCGGGAATGGCCGGGCAGTTCAATTCCATCAATGTAATTCCTCCACGTAATAAAGGCATGTTGATAGTTTTATTGAGTTAAGAATGAACGCCCTATAAAGCTGATGTCATCAGATGCATTAAGAACTGCAAGAGTACGCAAAACAGGTTACCGAGGTCGAGGGATAGTAGCTTGGTTACATATCTCGTGCAGTACAACCACCCTACTAATTCCCATGGGGGCAGTTCTCCCGCTACCTATAGTATTTGCATGGTCAGCATGTTTGAACGAATGGTGGTGTTTTAATATTGTTTATGCTTAAATGTGTTAATGCTAAAATGACGACGTAGCGTATTTTTACGCTGACAAAAGTAGTATTCAAGAAGACTAAGCAGTTTTGCCACGCGTCTGGAGCGGTTGTGAATATGGAGAAAAATAAGATTTGGTTAATGAGGAATAAGACCCTCTAGATCTGCTGGTATTAGTTGGAACAGTGCACCGCTCGGGCACCTTGTGCCTTTGTATCGAATACGGAACACTGGGCCGCACTGCTCGTCAGCACTCACGCTTGTCAAGCGCTCCTCGCAAGCATAGAAGCACTAGCGTGGCACTGTGGTGGAAGACCCGACTGCCACGCAGAGGGCGCGGGTTGAAATGCCATCCAATCCTATATAATTTGTTTCTCATTTATTTTTTTTTATATCACGCGATATCGGTCACGGACACCAGCGGCGGTGGACAACTATGGCGCGAAAATCAGCTGTTGTGATCTCATAACAGCTTTCGCTGTAACAAACTTCAGCGCCGACAATGCCCTCTGTACGCTGGCCTGCGTGACAGGCGCGCAAAAATCCACTTGCGTTAATATAAACATCTCTGCAGGGGCGTAGCCAGAAATTTTTTTCGGGGGGGGGGGGGGGTTCAACCATGTTCGTGCGTGCGTTTGTATGTGTGTGTATATATATACGCAAACAAAATTGAAAAATTTCGGGGGGGGGTTTGAACGCCCCCAACCCCCCCCCCCCCCCTTGGCTACGCCCCTGCATCTCTGGTTGCCACTGTTTTGTTTTTCGCACAATTTCAACATATCTTTGCTTTGGTATCCCTGTCTGAGGTGCGCGCTAATACCGTACACTGAGATATGCTCACATTGCACGAGTTCAGTTGCTCCGGATTGCGAAGATTTCTCGTGAACCGAAAAACGATTGAAAAAATTTCGTTTTCCCTCCGGAACGAAATAATAGATAAAGTTTCGGTTACGTTTTCGTTCCGGTCCAAAATACCGTTTTTTTTTTTCGTTTTTCGTTTTCGGTTTTCGTTCCGTTCCGACACCCTGGTGTCGACAGTAAAAGAGCATACTTTCCAAATCTAACGGCAGTAAGGAAACCCGTAATTGGAAAGAGAAAAAGAACAGGGCTTGCAAGGAAAGGCATAAGTAAAGTGTCTGCCGATTCATTTAACACCGGTAGTTTCCGTCCCGGTACCCAAACAACGCGCAGTTTTTATTGCTTCCGTTTTTCTGGATTTCCTTTACTTGTTTTTCTTTTCCCTCTTCGGTGCCGCTTATACTATATGCGCATTTTTAAAGCAAATAAATCAGTCAGCGCCTTGTTCTTTCTTCCTTTCGTAGTTTTCTTACTTTTCTCGGTAGTTGTGCTGTGGTTCAACGTGCCCTAGTGGTCCTATAAAATACCCCAAATACAAAGGGACCGGTCCGTTTGAATAGGGAAAACGGAGCTAAGTTTGAAGATTGGCGAGCCAAATAACAAATATTGGAATTTGGAGAAGTACAGTGCAGCGCCTGACATGTCATTAAACTCAAAGGATAAAGGTACGATGTGTGAAAGACTCTCTTCATCTGAGAGGCGCAGGGCTGTTGGGGGCGAGGAGTTACGGAGTCGCCTACTATCGGGCGCGCCTCTCTAGCGTACTGTAGGTGGGATAACGTCGGCGTGCTCCGCCTAAGTTTGGCTGTCGACGCTCTACGAAAATACCACGCGGAAGCCCTCTTGGGCATTTCCGTTAATACTTTCAAAACGAGGGAGGTTTTTGCAGACAAAATAATAATAATGCACCAAAAGAAGCGCAGAATTGTTTACCAGCGCTATTTGTTTACAGAATATGTACAGTGAGCATACATCTATAGCACGCTGTCGCCGCGATGCGATATCCCTCAGCAAGTTTCTTGTGAGAAAGGCCGGCAATCTCCGAGGACGAACTATGTGACACACACTCTTACATTGCTCTGTCTGTATGAATATGTGGGGGATACCAGAATATAAGCGGTCGCGCAGCCGTAGCATAACGCAGGTAATCGTTCTTGTACGTGCGTTATCAAAGCTCTTCGAAATTATTTTTTTGAAAATTGAGGAAATTGGCGCCTATAGACTTATGCGCGCCGTCAGCAATAGTTAATTTTTTTTTTTTCGTAGGTCGTTGGACGTTTCATTGTCATAATTACTCAATTGGCGTCGCGCTCTGAGTTTATCGGGCTACATTCTGCGGAGTAGCGAAGTACCAGCTATACATACGTAAGGCATTATGTGCACTTTGTTGATGGGACGACTGATGACGATGAAAAATTATGGCTGAGCCCTGTGTAGTGGGTTAGAAGCTTTAAACGACGCACTAGTTACGTTATTCGCATTGTGTGAGGCCCGGTCACTATTTCACTCTCCCATCACGCTATATGACATATGTTAACTTGAGAAAGAGAGCAAGAGAGAGGAAAAGAACTTTATTGCGACCCTGAGGAAATGGACGGCGGCCTTGTGGTTTCCCTTGGCAACCAGTACAAGTGCATATGCGAGGAACCCACTACGCTATAAGTCATATGTTTTGTGAAGTAGGGAATCGTCCACTGCGCCATTTTTCGCCAGTTTGCGGAGAACCACGTTACCCGCTAGACACCTGTAAAACCTTATGTACACTTTGTCGATGCTGTGCCTGATGACGATGAGGAAATATGGCAGAGTGCTTTGTAATGGTATGATGTACTAGAATATGGGGCAGTGTGTTCAGGAAGGAGATATGGCTGCCACAGCCGATATCTAAAGCCACGAGATGGCGCCACTACAGCATGGGCTGTCACATCGTGCACCGCTTCCGATGCGCTTCGGTGCTTTGCATACGTCGCGCTTGATAATCTAATTTTTTTTATTGCTAACCCGTCAGTGGGAAGCATATTTCCAAATTGTTGTGGTCGTGCATGCATACGAAACAAAACGAAATGCAATAAGGCTGCCAGGTACGGTCCGAAAGAAAAGGCAGCGACTAGCAGATAACAGCGAAAGAGTGAAAGCTGCGAAAACAAAACTCCGTGCAGTTTCTGTGCAACTTGGTCGATGAACAGAAACAAGGTTTAGGAAGTTAAATGGAAGAAAGGAGAATCTATGAAACCTGAAGATCCTTGTTAAAATACTTCTATAATGGATCGTAGCCCTGCACCTTGCCGTAACTTCGATTTTCTTCGTTGCACGCGCGGCACCTTTCTTGGTTCTTGTCGAAAATTGCATCGTGCAATAGAACTTATGTGGTTTTACCTGCCAAAACCAAGATGTTATCGTGATCGAGGCACGCCGAGACTCTGAAATATTTCTGACCACCTGGGTTACTTATTTGCATGTTTATATATACACGCAAGCTTACGAACACACGAACGAACATGCATAATGGGTGGTTAAGCACACCCCCCCCCCCTCTCTTCAAAAAAGAAAATTCTGGCTACGCCCCTGGAGGCCACCCCTACGCTCGGCGCGACTGCAGGGATGGAGTCACGTAGTTGCGCGCATGTGGCAAACGCGCGCTATAGGCCTAGTGCGATGCAGCTATGAACCGAACAGGCAGCGCCACCAGACGCCCGCGGCGGCAAACTTGGGATTGTCGTTTGTCGCTCCCGGGCGCGCAGTCGCGGTAGAAAAGCATGAATCCTCGCCGAAAGGACGTAAAAACGTCGTAGAAGTCCGGTGCTTTTTCGTACTTGCACAACAGCTCTAGGAACACCGTTTGGAAGCAACTAGCTTTAAAATTCTGCTGGTTACCACAGAAGTCGGACGAAATTGAAAGACAACTCTACCGCAGTTGTGCGGCGCGTAAGCAAGGCCTCAAATTCCGTCCGCAAGCGTCCTCACTCTCTTGAGCTTTTTTTTTTTCGCCTTTTATTATTTATTTTAAATGTATACACAAAACTTCCAAGGTCACAAAGAAACAGGAAGATAGCAGGCTGACAACGGCCACCTAGAGGGGCAATGTGCCTGTCTGCGTCTTCTGCTCTCACGCGTGGTTTCTTGCCAGCCAGAACGGCGAGCAGGGGTAGCCGGTGCGGAATCAGACACGCATTTGCAGCGTCCTCTTCGTTGGGAACGAAATGAGTTCGATATGGCTCAGCACACGTAGAGCATTGAAAAATTAAAAGCTCACTTCCACTCGTACGTCGTAGTCAGCGGTTTTCAATTGCAGTATGCATTATCCAATAATGTTGCAATATTCCATCGCGCACATCAATTCTTCTTTCAGACCACACACTGACCACTCGCATGCACTTTGTACCAAGCGACGAACAACTCCTTTTGAAACATGTTTTTCAATTCTTCGGAAACCGCAGAACAACACACGATCGTCGCTTCTTGTCCTCACGTTCACGCGCGGGCTGGCGATACGCTTTCCGAGCAGACGACAACCAGTGACGAACTGATGAGCGCTTGCAGTCTCACTGTCTATAAAAAGTGTGTGTGCGCGCGCCTGTGTGCGTGTGTGTGTGTTGTGAGCGTGTTTGTGTGCGTGTGGGGGGGAAGGGGTCTACTGTTCTCCGAGTGGTGTCCAAGGGACAGAACAGAACTTATTTCCGGCGCAAGCAGCTGTGCGTTCTCTGCTTTCTTCCCCTTTTTTTTCGTAGGGCTCGCAATTCGGTTTTCGGCGAAAAAAAGGACTGAGAGGTGTCTGACTTTCTTGAATGGCTTGAGGCGAAAAGGGGACGAAGTTTTGTGGAATGCTTACTTTAAGAAGAATCGCTGCATGCTGGTTTTTCGGCTACAGCTTTAAACGGCTGTAGTTTGAGAGGTTTTTCAGGCAGGAAGCAAAACGTAAGTAAACATAAGTAAGTAAACGTAAGTAGGTAAAGTTAGCGTGTGTTCGAGCACAGCGTATTTGTATACGCAGACAAAAAAAAAAGAACTACGGTTTCCGTTCTTGGGAACAGCGGTCTCCGCAACCGTCGCTGCCGCCTTGAAACATGCAGACGGGCCCGTAGGCGACAATCCTAACTGTGCGCCGCTGGCCCGACAGAGGGCGAGAGCAGTAACGCCACCATACCAGCTCCAGAGGTCTATAGCACGCTGTGGACGCTGCTCGCCATCTACTCTGGTACTAAATGCAGGTTTCAAATCAAATCAAATCAAATATTTATTTGTCGCAAAAAATATACATGCATTGGGCTTAGCATATACAGAAGGAGGTCCCATAGCTCCTGTCAGAAAATTACATCTTGATAAGTACAACAAAATGGCCACTAAAAAGCGTTAAGTAATTATTGATAGTAATAAAAACAACGCAATAATGCAACAAAAAATGCCAGTAAAAATGGTAACAAAACAACGTTCCTAATCCTTATAATAATAATAACTTAATTGTCGGGTTTGATGTGCCAAATGCACGATATGATTGTGAGGCACACCGTAGAGGAGGGCTCCAGAAACTTTGACGATCTGGTGTTCTTCAACATGCATGCACTGAGCCACTGACATCATATCGTACACGGGCCTCTAGCATTTCGCGCCCGTCGAAATACTGCCGCCGCGGCCAGGTTGTTGCACAGGCAAAATGAAACTACTATGGGCACCACTGCTGGACTGTAATAAAAAACTGTTTATTTACAGATGTATGTGCCCACTGCAGTGAACAGAAACACTGACCCTAAATTCGTGATCATTGCGAATATTTTATCAGCTCATGATCAAATGGCCGCAGTAGTACCTTTATTAACACCGATTGATTGTTGCGTGCAGCTTTTCCTTTTTTTCGGTTTGCCTCTCGCGACTTGTTCACATCCTTGACGAGAACATGAAGTCTTGTTAGTATATAAAACTTTACCGCTGCTGCCGTGAGTAGGTCTGCGTGCTGGCTGCAGCCCAGGGTACAGTCAAAGCGTTTCCTTGCAAGCCACATCGTGCACATCAACAACGCTGTTGCTTCGCAGCTCTTGCTTGCTGAAAAAATAAGTATGCCCTGTAGTTTTTATGGCATTAAATAATGCGTCAGTCTGGTAGAGAAGCCCACGTCTCTCACATAGATCTGTGAACTAACAGTTTTCACAAAACGCACTGCTTTGAACCAGGTGAAAAGGGGTGCCGTTGCCGCCGACGACTCGGCATTGCTTCGATGTCAGATGGCTAGCAGGAATTGTTGTATAAGAAAGAACTTTCGTTGATCGCGCGCGCTAACACAAGCAATAGTCACTGCACAGCAGCCGAGAATGCAAAGGTACACTACCCCACCAGCCCATGCTGCAGCAGCGCGACCTTACGAATCAGGTTTTCTTCCACGCGCGCCGCTTCACGCCATGCATGCCGAGCGGGGACGCCTGACCACACTACCCCATAATCTAGTACTCTATAGTAATGGGTTGGAAGCAGTCAACAACCCACTCGTTGCGCAATTCTCATTGTGGGACGCCTGGTTACAGAATTGGCGTTGTGTGACGCCTGGTTGTTATTTTACTCTTCTACCACTCTATATTAATAATAATATCTGGGGCTTACCGTCCCAAAACCACGATATGATTATGAGAGACGCCGTAGTGGAGGGCTCCGGAAATTTCGACCACCTGGGGTTCTTTAACGTGCACCTAAATCTAAGTACACGGGCCTCAAACATTTTCGCCTCCATCGAAAATGCAGCCGCCGCGGCCGGGATTCGATCCCGCGACCTTCGGGTCAGCAGTCGAGCGCCATAACCACTAGACCACCGTGGCGGGGCCACCACTCTATATTACATACGTTAATGTGGTTCCTTCCCGACATGAAGCCTGTATAGGGTCGTTTTGCACAGCAGATTCAAGCAGCGCCATGGCTCTGAGGTAGAATACTGGGCTTTCACGCAGAGAGCCCAGGTTCGAATCCTGTTCCATTCCTGGATATTTTTTCTTCTTTCGCGCGATAGCGGTTGCGGACACCAGCGGTGGCGGCGGCGGCGGACAACTACGGCGCCAAAAACGTCCCTTGTTGCGACCTCATAACAGCTTTCGCTGTAAGACAAGGTGTAGAGACCACAATACAAAGTTTCAATGCCCAAATTTTTTGGTAAGTTCTCCAGCAATTTTGGTGACAAAGTCTTGTCTACCACGCGAAACGCATGATACCTTTCCGAGAAGAATATACATACGACTGCGCGGAAAGCAAATAAAGTTAGGATGGGCCAACTTGAATTTGGGAGGGAACCTAAATTTGGAGTCGATAGATACGGAGGTGGGCAACATATGGGCCAGCTTGCAGGAGAAAGGCGTCATTAACAAGCCAGCGTACACGGGCGAGAGTCTCAGTGAACGCTTTCTGCTACTCACCGAACATCGCAGCCCCACGCCGAAGGAGAAATCTTCCTCGCGGAAGTGCTGGCTGCACGTGTGTGTTGTAATTGATGGCTGTTCACATTTTCTAAGGCCCGTATTCACAAACATGCCTTATGCTATCGGTTTTATGCCTTTACAGCGTTTGATAAACAAAGTAGGCCGGTATCCCTAAACAAATCTTGTAGTTACCTTTTACCCTGTTATCATTTTTGTACCCTTATAACGCATGCAGAGTGTACAGAAACTTAAGGAAAACATGAGATAAGGATAAGGTCGGTCTGTGAACACGGGCCTAAGCTTCAAAATCCAAGCTTCACGCAGCTTCTTACGCTGAGGACACGTTTGAAGGCCGACCCTGGGCTGCGTTGCGTACGTCCTGCACTGCGGCACCAAGTGCTTTCCTACCGTTTAAGACGCCTTTAAAAAAAGCGACTGCGTATTGCAGTGCTTTCAAGTTTTGTCACGCGCACAGTCGAAGCGGGAAAACTCCCCATTTAATCAGAATTACAGCGCAGATGGCACTTTAAGATTACGTTTTCAGCGCACGTTGGTGCTCCCAGAGCAGACGACGCTACAGCTGATCCTGCCTAGAACCTCATGCCGACTGTAGCGCCAGCTTTTCCAGAGGTGGGCTTCGCGCCCAATATTGTCAGCAAATAATGTGACTCACAACACGGTTGCCAGGGAGCGCAAGACCCTGGACTAGCGAATAGAGGGAAGGATGTGTTTGGAAATCAATGTGACTTTCCAGCCAGAGTCTAGGTAAGCGTCGTGCTCTCTGACTCCTGTAATGGTCGCCGTGAAAAATGGGCACAGCTGTTGGGAACCTTCCAGTTTTCCGGGCAAACTGTGTAGGGCTTGTGGCTGTCCGGCGCCAGTTGTGGGCGACGATTGGGTTCTTGGTGACTTGCTACGGGAAGGACATGCCTCTGCCAGATGCCCCAACTGTTTGCACTTGTAGTAGACTGATTGAGTTATGTCTTGGCCACTGCCGAATGCTGCGGCCCCATAGCGCGCGGAAAGGACTTCATAGTGGCGTTCTTGTTCTTCTCTGGGCAACACGGAAATGCGTTGCCTTGGCTGCGCTGTTGTAGCCGTTGTCGGTGCTGGTGCCTGGCAACTGTGCGGCTGATGTCCTAGATTGTCACTTCGAACTGACTGCGGGGGAGGCCATACCGGTGGTTTTGCACTTGCCGTGTGCTGCATATGGTGAGTGCACTTGTCCAGGCTTGTGCACGTGGATATGAAGTCTGGTATCGCCGAAGGTCGATTAGCCGCGAAGGCTGCAATAACATGCGGCTCGTTGAGGCCTTGCAGTAGGTAGTCAATTTTCTGGGCATCGGAGAGCATTACGGGGCAGTTTTGAATCTCCCGTACCTTCGCGTAAGCGTACTCCTGTAGGCTCTTGCCTAGGCCTTGTCTAATCTTGGTGACGCGTTCCTGCCGCTCGAAGAGGGTCAGTTTTGACGAGAATGCTTCCTTCAAGGCCGCGCTCCACGTTTTCCACGTCGGATGTATATGCGCATAGGCTAAATTCCAATTTAGAGCTGGGCTTTTCAGTTTGATTACGGCTGTAAGAAGAGTGGTAGAGTCGTTCCATGCGGCAAGCTGTTGTACACGACAGATGTCATTGATCTGGGCATTGCCATTTTGTGTTGAAGAATCACCGAAGTACGCTATCGACGAGGACAAGTCAGGCAGTGTGGTAATTGTTGTCGAGGGCCGTGGTAGCTGCTGGCACAGAATAGTCAGGTTTTCGAGCGTTGCGGTATCAAAGGGCAAACGCGCGTTGTCGGCGACCTCTGTGCCATCGACGCTTGACCGTGGCGTTGCTTCACGACATTGCCAAATCTCGGCTTCGAGACGCTGAACTAGCTCTTCTTTGGTACCGGTGCAGTCTAATTCGGGACGAGTCAGTTCTTCGCGGATAAGGTCAACTCCGAACCGCAGCATGGTCGCGTATTCAAGCTCTTCCTAATTAATTCCAGGCATGATGCACCGGCAGGCGACGCTCGACAAACCAGAAGGCGAGGGAGCGGAACGTCGCATATCAAACGCGGGCTTCAAGCTTTAGTCTAGTGGTTAACATTCATGGTTGTCTTGTAACGACTGTGCCTTCCATCCACGGAGGAAGAAACATTTAGGAGGCGCAACTCCGCTACTTGAGGCGACCAAATAACGTCACGTTGCCGGAGAGCCACTTCATGCTGGCGGCGTCTAGCGGCACGCGAGGGAAATGGCGCCGTTTCGGTTTCCAAGAGATCCAGCCAGCCGCGTTGCTCCCGCTTCGCCGCAGTCAACGGAGCATAGACGCGGAGCGCGTTCGGCCGCGTTCGTTTCTTGCTCAACCTTTTCCCTGCAAGACTTGCGCCCGCTTTTGCAGGCTTCAACAAAATACCTGCGTCCCATCTCAGGCTAGCAAATGCCGAAGAAGAGCAGCAGCGTTATTACAGCCACGGTCGCTACATAAAAAGAAAGGTTACTGAGAAGGCAATCCACAAAGAAAATTTGCGTGCCAGCCGAAGCAAACACCTGCTGTCGTCTGCTCACGAACGCTGCTAAAGAGAACGCGCGCTCGTGCTCGCCCAGTAGCGCTTCTTTTTCTTTTAAGGACGATAGTCTTTCTTGGGATACTTAAACGGAGAAATTTTGGTCTGTCTTTCTGTTTGGCGGCACGTCACTCGATTCAGCCACTCGGCCATAGTTGAACCACTGGCCCAAGGGCCAGCCATCTTGAACGGCTGACTAGGTTCATACTTGCGTACATTGTCGATCAAAAAGCAAACATTACGCATATCTGAGGCGCAACATCATTAGGTAAGTATTAGGTGGTGTGTTCCTTTAACAGAAAATGCATACATACGTAATTCTAAAGACCCGAGTTTCTTAAGCTGCGCTGAAAATACGACTGCGCTGAAACTTGCCTTCCTCCGTGCCCTCTGCACGAGCTCATTGTTGTGTTTCGGTTTCGGTTCTGTATTGCACTGTACGAATGCCATGGGGCGCCGCTCTGGCATTCCTGTTTTACCTAGGCGACGTGTAAATAAAAGAGTGTGTGGAGAGTACTCGTTGAGTGCGGACGTTCCTTCTGCTTCAGCGCTTCGCGCCAAACCGCATGTTCGGGCTGGCTGGCGTCTCCGCCGGTCGCGTTGGTCACCGCCAGTCTTCGCCTGCTGCTGCGCCGGGACTACCAGCCCGCAACACAGCACTCATGTTTCCCGACGTATTGCCAGATGGCGTCCATATGTCAAGCAGCGCCTCTTCTATCGTCTTTAGACGACATTTGCAGCGAAGCACGCAGACACGCGGCCAATTTTTTGGTGGTTGCAGCTTCGCTCCGCAAGGCGCCGATTGAAGTGCCTCCGTCGGCGCAGGTTATTTTTGTATCTTTGTTACGTGATCTGGACGCCCGCCGACGCCCGTTCTAACGGGAGTTTCGCCTCCTAAGTAGCGAGTTTTAGTATAGCGGGAAACGCTTACGTTAGCGTTAGCGTGCGTCTTAACGCTAACGCTAAAACGGAACGCGCTGCGTGTCAACTGGTGGTCTTTTAGTACAGCGGAAGGCATTCCCGCTAACGCTAACGCAAGCACATACGGCGCCATCTAGACATAAAAACACTAAATGCACTGTAGAATCCACGAAAGCGCCACCAAGTCGAGCTGATCCAAAGTCACCACTGTTGCGTCTCCATGTCGCGTTTGCAGAAGTGTTGAGTTCTGACACATTGGTTTCTATCGACATGCCGCGTTCGAGAATTCTTCAAGACCCCTATTACCTGGCCTTTTTAAGCTGGGACGCATCACGCGTCACATTCATGCACTGCCGCGAAAAGCATGAAGGGAAACGACGCCTGACATGTATCTGCTTGACTTGTGGCCGTATCTTGGAAAGAGGCGACTAAAGACAGCGTCGCCATCTCTGCGCTGCTACAGAAAACATGAGCGAACCTTGTAAGCAAATCTTGCTAAGCCTTCTGCAGCGTAAATCCACTCTGTATCTCAAAAACGGAGCTATTTTATCGGCGGTACACGGTTGGCGAAGCCTCATTACTCAAATCTAAATCAAATACGAACATTATTAGGGAATGAATAAGTTTAGTAATGCAGGACGACGGCTACAAAGATTCGAAGTGGACGGTTCTCGCTTCAACAGGCACCGCCATCTTGCCCTACGTACGGGATCTCTTGCGTGCGTTAGCGTTGAACGCTATATTCCAGAAATAGCGTTCGTACGTAAGAGCTCGGGCTACGTTTACGTTCTGCTCATGCGCAGTTAGGAGCACGCAACGCTAACGCTAACGCTAAATCCTTGCGTTTGCTGTTATCCGCTATACTAAAACTCGCTAATATTTCTTCGTCCGTGGTTCCGTCACAAGCGAAGTGAATAGCGAGATGCAGTAAAGGCGATAGTCTCTTGAGACGCGAGTCGTGTATGGCGTGGGTGCAACTGCAAACGCGGTCTGAAAGGCGAAGGGCTACTGACCAGCATTCTTGTGCTGCCGTGGCTGGCTGGTTTCACAAAGGTCCGGCGTCGACTGCGCCAAATGTGAGGATTGGGCTGTTCACAAAGAGACTCGCTATTTAATAAACAAACTATTTAATTAGGCTAAGTTGTCATACACACATTATGACATACGTCTTCACACACCAGTGTCCATGACTCGACAGCTCAGCTCTTCGCACTGCGACGCAGAGGCGGACCCCGGAAGCGCAAACAAACTGTGGCCGACTGTTTGGCTGGTTCCCGCTAAGCGCGCTAGTACGTCGCTCACGCTCCAAACGTCCACTCAGCTGCAGAATTTTTCCAGGCATCGCATACCAGTCCTAGGCTGTTTCCACACACACGTGCAGCATCACGAGAAGCAAGCTCACGACACATTATACGTGACAGCGTACGGTACTCCGCTGCTGGCCCTCAAAGCCATCCAGCAATTCGCACTCCAGATCGACAGCGCATTTCTGACGTGTCGTCTTGCTACACCACTTTCTTCGTTGCTTCCCGCAGGTGTACCTCCGTGGTTCGAGCACCTGGCTGGCGGGGCCCTGGGACGTGTCAAAGACTACGTCCACCGGGTCAAGAGGGCGGCAGGATATCGTGCCAGTGTCCGCCAAGCTGCATCGAATGTCTCTGGCGCTACTACAACAGGTGGCCAGGGAGCTGGGCCGGCTCGAAAACGACGGCGTCATTGTCGACAACACCGATGACTTTGCTGTCCAGTGCGACCCTGCCCCTGCTGAAGCACAGCTTCAATGGCCTGCAGCCCAAGATTGTCACTTGTGACCTCGGAAGGAAGGTCCTGCACATTCTTCCACCCCTTTGATAAATGTGCAAACTCCCAACACGGAGAGAAGACACGGGAATAGGAATTCAATGTCTACTTCCGACAGCCGCAATCCCCAAAGTTTTTCTTCACGGTCTGGGTCAAACCGTCCATGGAAGGCGCGTAAACCTCGGCCCACCTGGACTGCGTCACAGACTGCGGTAGTCCGCGTGTCTTCTGGTGTGGGACTGCTTTAGAGGTCCGCAGTGTACCCGCAGAGGCTTAGTTTGTGCATATGTAAGTGTACAGTGCAAGTAGGCGCTTTTCTTGCGTATGTGTTGGGGGGACTGAATTTTCCTTTGTATGTTTCCAAATATCAGGTACATCATAGTTCAGGATCCCATTCACAAATGTATAAGGATGCAATTTCTCCCAGGGCGAGACGATGTTGTGTCGTGCGACCTCTGGTGTCATGTCAACACACCAGCTTGTGCTGTGTTTCCTGGTAGTGCCGCAGGATGGAGCCAGGTCCCCGCTGGTGTTCGCTTTTTAAAGACGATAGTCTTTCTTGCGGAACTTAAACGCAGAAATTTTGGTCTGTCTTTCTGTCTTTCTGTTTGACAGCACGTCACTCGACTCAGCCACCCGGCGAAAGTTGAACCACTTGCCCAAGGGCCAGCCATCTTGAACGGCTGACTAGGTTCATACTTGTGTACATTGTTGATCAAAAAGCAAACATTACGCATATCTGAGGCGCACGATCACTAGGTAAGTATTAGGTGGTTTATTCCTTTAATAGAAAATACATAGATACGTAATTCTAAAGACCCCAGTTTCTTAAGCTGCGCTAAAAATGCGACTGCGCTGAAACTTGCCTTCCTCCGTGTCTTCTGCACGAGCTCATTGTTTTGTTTCGGTTTCGGTTTAGTGTTGCACTGTACGAATGTCATGGGGCGCCGCTCTGGCATTCCTGTTTTACCCAGGCGACGTCTAAATAAAAATTACACCATTTTCCGCAAAGGGGACCATGAGGCGATGCGAAGCCGGAGCATTTGCACGATCGCGTTCCGTTGGCGTTCTTTGGACATGCTACCGACCTCGCGTCGTGGAACGCGAAGAGGAACGCTACGCACGTCTTGTCTTCCCTCTGGCCTGGCCGTTAATTCTCACAGGGCGAGCGGGGAACGCAGTCGGCAGGCTTGCGAGAGGGGGGCAGCGTAGGAGAGGAGAGAGAGGGGGAGGGGACGCAATTGCGCTGGTGCTCATCGCAGCGTTGCGCAGGAGAGAATTTCGGCATGTCTAGAGCGCGTATCAGAGGAAGAGGTGAGAGGGGGAGTGGAGAGGGAAAGTAGAGAGGGGGAGGAAAAGTGGAGAGGGGAAGGGGAGATGGGAAGTGTAAAGGGGAGAGGGTGAGTGGAAAGGGTATGCGCGTGCGCAGTAAGGGTGGTCACTCCGCACACCACCACCACCACCACCGCTGGATTGAACTCCGCCATAAGGTACTTCGCATCTAAAGGTGTTTGGAGAGTACTCGTTGAGTGCGGACGTTTCTTCTGCTTCGGCGCTTCGCGCCAAACCGCGTGTTTGGGCTGGCTGGCGTCCCCGCCGGTCGCGTTGGTCACCGCCGGTCTTCGCCTGCTGCTGCGCCGGGACTACCAGCCCGCAACCCAGCACTCATGTTTCCCGACTTATTGCCACATGGCGTCCATATCTCACACAGCGCCTCTTCTATTGTCTTTAGACGACATTTGCAGCGAAGCACGCAGATACGCGGCCAATGTTTGAGTGTAGCCAACCCGGCGTGACCACATAAGTCATGTGACCCGTGTCACGCCGGGCAATCACCTCTTACCCCTTCCTTTAAAATGTCGTGCAATAAAGTTGGAGAACGCCCTCTCGAGTCTCGCCCGAACGCTCCGTGTCCGTCTCCTTACTCCGCAAGGCCTTTCCGTCGGCCCTTCGCGGGCTACGCCACGCTGCTCTCTCTGCACACATGGTGTCGATATAACAAGCTCCGCTGTTAAAGACCTCTTCAGATGCCGATTCAGCACTCACCTACTTCACAAAATTTGTGTTATAGGCGTAGTTAGACTCATAAAGGAAATAAGTCTTCAAGATCCCTCGCACTATCAATACCAATACCATTGTAGAGAACACACTCAGTGAAGGGCCTTCATTCACTTGCTCACACCAAGCCGCAAACTTTGTGAAGCAACGCGAGTGTCCTGAGGTATCGTTTAAGTAGACTTAATTCATCAAGGAAGCTCCAAACTCCATTTCACTTGTCTCGCCGTGGCTCAGCCTTACTATATCGCCTGTAGCTAGAGTGGCTTTTACTAAAGCGTATAGTTTACGCATTGGAATGTCAGACAGGTGACATGTTGTTCCTGCAGCTGTGACAAGACGTGAGAACGCACGTGGTGTTTTCCTGATCGTTTTGTCACCCAGCGCGATGTTTTTTTTCGGCGTTGATCCTCGTGGACCATAAACTACATTCAGTCGAAAAGATCCTCAGACCACAGTCCTACGCCTCGCAGGAAAGCAAAGCGACCCGGGCATTGCTACACTTTTAAATCGACAGGCCTTAGTGATCTGATGTAGGCGTGTAATAAAAAGGCGCTCGTGTTCCACCCTCATACCACCTCCTCCACTCTTCTTTCTTTTATTCCTTTAGTCCCTTTCACGCAGTGCAGTGTAGCAAACGGGACTCGCGTTTGGTTGACCTCCATGGCTCTTCTTCCTTACCTCCTTCTTCTGTTATGTGAAGGATTTTATTGCGATAGCAATTATATGGACAGTCTCGGCTGAATTTCGCCGTCGCCGTCGTCATGTACCGTATATGTATAAGTATGTATATATATATATATATATATATATATATATATATATATATATATATATATATATATATATATAAAAGCGCCAAAGAAAAATAATTCAGAAAAATACTGCCGAAGCGCGGAATCGAAGCAGGGACCTCTTGCTCCGCAGCGAGTGGCGCTAACCACTACGCCAGGAAACGCAGATCCTCCACGTAGCTAACGGCGAGCGTTATATACACACCCTTTACCACTGGACGGACTCAGAGACGGCAGTCGTAAGCGTTTCTTCATTACCAGGGACATAGCGCTAGGAGCGCGACGGGCGCATTTAAAAGTCGTCGGCGAGCTCGCTCGCTTCTTCTTATATTTGCCTCAGGAAGAACCTTGCTCTTCCGCTGTCTGCTCGCGCGGTTTTCTCGTAGTGAGGGAAAGAGGGATAATTCAAGCTTTCACCATGATGTCCGCGCTCATGTTACTGAGCGTACGAAAGTCACTCGAGCTCAAGGGACGCCGCTAAACGAACAAACAGAAGATGAGCGCGAACTATCAAGTGTCTCAGCTCGAGACTTGAAGCACGCTAGTTTCCTTCGCTGCTTCGGCCGCCTTTGCAACAGGAGCGCTGTTCAAACTGAGAGTATCTGTTGGCGAGCCTCAATTCGTATAGCATTAGTTTCTTGCTATCGCATTCATTGCTTCGCCCTTGCGGCGAATCTGGGACTTTTTTTTGGACTATAGCTCTTTAATAAGACTGTTGAGCTTCCACAGGCGCTACGAGATAGGAAAGCGCGCGCGTATCCCTGTGTGCGCGAGCGTGAGTTTGTGTGTGTGTGTGCGTGCGTGCGTGTGTGTGTGTGTGTGTGTGTGTGTGTGTGTGTGTGTGTGTGTGTGTGTGTGTGTGTGTGTGTGTGTGTGTGTGTGTGTGTGTGTGTGTGTGTGTGTGTGTTACGACATTCGCAAGGCGATTACAGCGATGACGAGACAGGCAGCTTTTTTATCATAATGAACGCTGAGAACCATTGATGTTCCCTTTTGACGACTGCTTACTGCCAACCTCTGAGACTGCCAACTATGAGACATAGTTGGTAGTCTAGCCGCTTTCCTGCCTACTTTACCGTTCCCTGTGTTCGTCTGTTTTTCGCTGGATATATTGGCCGGTTGAAGTCTGGAAAGCCGAGGAGGAAAGGCAGGCCATTCTGAGAATCTGTCATTGCTTTAACTACATTTCTGCGTCACTTGCAAAGCTTGTTTCCTTTCGAATTCAAACAACGGGGGGTCGCCGGCGTTGCTGTGAAACTTGCACGTATGCCCCACCCCTTATATGAGAACACTGCACACGCCTATGTTGGAACTTTTTTTTGAAACGACGCTGCCACAAATAGCCACAGAGCTGCAGATATTAGGACGTGCGAATCGCGCTTCAAGCCGTATCACTGGAGGCATGTCATAGGAAAACTTCTGATCAACAAAGTAGCTAAGTTCATGCGTAGGGCGACGGCTTTCAACTTTGTTTCGTAATGTCTTTTCACGGTGGTTCACTTCTGTAAGCGAAGCAATAGACCTGCGGTAAGGTGGAAAACAAAGTGGGGTAGACTTATTGAACAATGGCCACTATCAAATGAATGAATATAATAAAAGACACTTTCAGATCTAGTTGAAGCTTCGCCAATTTTTATTCAATCAGATACGAATGCGTGAATGAGAACCTTCAGCATATCCAGCATATCCAGTATTCTCACGCTTGCTAAGTTGCATCAAGTGCAACGCTTCCGAAGAGTCAATTAGATGTAAGCATAAATAGGACTTATAAACCAAGGCGACTGGCAATATAATACCGTTCACAAATAGGCAGCTCATTAAATAAGGAACCTGTACATGAGGCACTGCTTTAAATTATCTCATGTAACATAGCAATGGCATGACCGAAAATGTTACAAATTGCGTACAGTGATGTCCTTTTTTAAAGCACGAAATGTAATAGAACAGTACCAAACTTTTCTTGAAAGGAGTCCAAATACTCTTAGAGTGGTAAAACAATTATTTGCGAAACTTTCGTATATAGGCGGCACTATGCACGTTCATTGAATAGTGATTTGTCTATAGTAGAATACAACTTAAGAAGACAGGAGAGGCTCCAGCCCGATAACGAGATTTCCTCTGCAACTAAACCAGCTCATGCACTCGGGTCGATTCCACGAAAGATCAAAAAACGGTGTATACTTGATGTTTCCGATTTTTGAATCGAGGAGCACTTTTGTCTTTTTGGTGTTTGGAGCATGAAAATTTAATACTTTGAAAATTACTAGAGAAATACAAATGCAGAGGTTCATTATTCACATAAAGGCCTATTGATACTGCAAATATGAACAAGCTAAGGTGTTCACAGAAGTACCCATAGCGTCCCAAATTTGACTGATTTTCAAAAACGCAGCGTTTTTCGTGAATTTTTAAAAATATATAATTTCCTCAGAATTCCATGAAATGATAACAGCTATTTCCTTTTTACTTCTACTTCCGCTAAAAAGAAATATATTTGTAATATATAGCTTCAGTAGCTGCCAGCATGGTTCCGAATTTACGATAACGCACTCTTCGTAAAGTGGTCGTCGTCAACCGGCGACGCTTGCAGAATTTTCCTGTGTTGAAAATTTTTTTTATTTGAAAACAAACTGCGATTTCGTGCTGTGCAGTCATATGTGCACAACATACAAAATTATCAGGAAAATCGGAAACGTCAAGTATACACCGTTTTTTTTTATCTTTCGTGGAATCGACCCTCGGTAATGTTATCCGACAGTGGCTTCACTGGCTCTCCGCCTTATGACGTCAGTCCAGAGCGCGCGCTCCTTGGTGCAGGCGTGTGTCCATCTGCATTTTAGGTGGAAGTGCTGCTTGGTTTCCGAAGGCGTGTGCGACTATAAACTGATAGTCTATCTCTCCCTCTTTTAATTCACACTGCTCTCCTCACGTGTAGGGTAGTAATCTGGACAAAGTCTAGTCATCTTCCCTTCCTTCTCCTTTAATTCCCTCTCTCGTTCTCTCTGCGTTCCTGGCTAACTGCCAGAACGAAAGAAGGGTAGTGGGCTCATTTCTTTGTTGACAGAGCTTACTGAAGTCAAGGAAATTATGTTGCGGAAATGATGTCCAAGTGCCAGGCGGTGGATGTTGGAAAGCTGAAAAGGAAAACTGACAACCATCTATTTGTAGTGCAAAGATACAAGGAAGTCTATACGAATTTCTCAGACACAAAGCTTCTTAGTTGACGAACAATTTTCCTGGTCCGGGGTTGAACCCGGGACCAATGCCTTTTCGCGGTTAGCGCTACCAATTTAGCTAACCTGAACGCTCGCAATTGGCAGCGCGAGGGCGAAATTATCCACAAGTCGAAGCATATGGAGACTGAATATTGCAGATCAGTTTTGCGTAATCCCGCGAGGTGGCGTAAGGGTTATGAAATGGGAAATTGACAACTTATCATTTGTAAACTTCTTGCTGCAAACAGGTGGTTGACACTGTTCTTTTTCACAGCCCTTCCGTCACCTTGTGGGATTCCACAGAACTGATTTGCAATGGTGAAGAAGTGCTGCCCTTGCGCCATTGCAACTATTCTTGTTTTCTTCAGAAAAGTGTAGTAGGCTGAATATTTGTCTAGCGGCTAGCAGTCGCGTTTTTCCCGAGAGTGAGAAAGAGGGAGTGAAGGTAAGGCGGGGAGGTTAGCTAAACTTTGTCGAGTTTGCTAACCTACAATTTTGTACCGTTTGATACTGTACACTGTACAGTAGCGGACGGTAAAAAATTGTAGGGTAGCAGTCCTACACTGCGAATAATGTGGTCATGAATCGAACTTGCGACTTCGACCTTATCAGACCGAAAACTTCAGCCTGCTAAGCTACCATGGCGGCTTACTTCCAAACATGAACAAACGGGCCCATTTCCCGACCGTACTGCTTCAGGTCGAGGTCTGTTGCTGCCGCAGGAAAAGAAGATTGTCCAAAAAATGACGTGATCAATGAAAAGCCATTTCTCCTTTCCTTGTTGAGTACTTATTGGCCAGACAAGAAGACACGCAGGGCTGATATTCATCGACGATACACAGCGTCTAAATTCATATTTATCTCGCAAAATTCGTTCGGTATTTTCCTTTTGGCTTTGCTATGCAGGTTGAAACGGAGTTGCAGCTACTGGCCCACGAAACATTCTGTTGTGGACCACTTGACGAAATCACGCCGCTCACAATATAGATTATCAAAATCCGTGCCACTACTTCGGTAGTAGATCCAAGAGGTACAGTAGCGTTTGGCACGTTGCTTTTGCAGACATCTTCGCGAAGGAGTACAGGTTCCACGCTGCGCTTGTCCGCAATAGTCGCCAGACAAACATGAGCAGCAGTGCTTGGCAGATTAAGTGCATAACGTAGAGCCTGCGTAGAACAAAACAGCATGTGTGAGCTCCTATAACTCACTTTTGTCTTTCAGACGTAAGTTTCCCAAGCAACCTTGTTTTTTAGGCGGGTGAGGACAATGAAGATTCTTTCATGCATAAGCATTGGAAGGTGGTTGATAAATAACGCGACAGTTTCGTGTATGAGATCCATTAGAAAAGTGCCAACGTATTTTGAAGCCAGATTCGACCTCGTTCTTCTTCGCCGTTCGGAATCAAGGTAAGCGACAAAACTACGGCTCTGTGGCGGGTATTTTTTGCAGACATCTCTAAGACGCTCTGAATTCTGCGTCTTCTATGAGCATTATGTGTATGCGCACTCAGTTGAAACACTACAGTGAGTAGGCGAACTAGCTCTCCCACAAAACTCGTGCGCTGAGCATGCGCCGTTTGTCGGCATTCTAGGCGGACAATAAATCAGGTAAAGCGATTCAGTTTTCGGCTCTAAGTTTGTAGGAACTCCGACTGCAACAGTGTCAAAGCTACGCTGAAAGGTGTCAAGAAGTTCCGCCACGGTGGTCTAGTGGTTATGGCGCTCGACTGCTGACCCGAAGGTCACGGGATCGAATCCCGGAAGTGGCGGCAGCATTTTCGATGAAGGCGAAAATGTTTGAGGCCCGTGTATTTAGGTTTAGATGCACGTTGAAGAATCCCGGGTGGTCGAAATTTCCGGAGCCCTCCACTACGGTGTCCCTCGTAGTCATGTCGCGGTTTTGGGACGTTAAACCCCATATATTATTATTAAAAAGTGTCGAAAATGTTTTGACGTCACCAGCCAACTAACTTACGCAAGGAAAGCCGGGTGCTTCTGCACTTTTAGAATACGGTGATTTTCAGCGTTCTCTGGGCTCGCGTGGTTTCTTTCCATAGTTAACCTCGTTGTAAACCGTCAGAAAACCTGAAGGTCAGTTCACGAAATACAAATTTAGAAATATTTTTTTTCTGTATTTTTTTACCTTGTGCTTATCTTGCTGTCATGACAACAACTAGCTTTTGCCTACTCGAGTCAAGTCTAGCTTACGATTCCATACACTCAAGCAAGTCACGCTTCACTGTATACGGATAGAAAAGGAAGAAAATATGAACACGCCGGTATAAACACAACAACGGAGAAAATATAAAATATATTATATTCTTTTGGCATCTGCGCAAGCGTACACTTAGGAAAACTACGGGTACAAGCCAATGTGAACAGGGAAACGAAATCTAAACTCCAGAACCTCTCCAGGGAGCGATGGCGTAACACGCTGCGCAGCTCCGATCTACAGGACCAAACCTGGGCTATCCAGGAGACTAGGGAGGCTACTGGAAGACAGAGACTTCCGTCCTCCATATGTCAGGGTTGGCCCGGACCAGCAACTAGCCGGATCTCGCAATAAAGTTGCTTCATTCATTCAGCTTTCATACGCTCGCATATGGAGGAGCCTATGCAAGAGCTATCAACTACTCTACGGCCTGCTTTTTGAATACGGACATATGTTAGGAATTAAAAAAAAAACACTTTTTCAAGCTACAACTCCTTGTAAATGCATGGCATGCCATTCATTTTTTACGCCGAGAAAGGTACACTCAGAAGTAGCAAGGTAGGGTAAACAGAACAACAAGTACCGTTTGGTAGATAATCTGAAGAACCAGCGTAGGAATTAGATTGATAAGAGGTAGAGATACGGATAAATTATATGGTTAGACAAGCAGGCTTAACAAATACAAGGATTTCGTAAACGATCGAGAAGCCCTATCGAATTCGATGCCAAAACAACAGAAAATGACAATGCTTTTCAGCGTTTATGAAGCTGTGAAGCCACTGACATTATATTTATATATAGGTTCTTCTGCACGACCACGATCTACCAAGCATACAGGCGGGCCACCAATGCACTTTCGTCCTTTAGTGTACTGTATTGAGTTATTAGTGCTTCGATATCGCTGCAGGCTATAGAAACAAAACAGTATCTTATCGGTTCATGCAATTGGTAATACACCATGCCAACTGCCGTGATTGCTGGCAGCTCAGCGGAAGTGCAAGTGGCTTCAGAAGTACAAGCTGAGAAACAAGGCCGCGCTCTCGCATTGGCGCCAATGGCAAAAGTCCCAAACGCACACAAAAGACTGCTGTATTGCGATCTACCAAACTGGTAGCTGTTATGAACACAATAAGGCATATCAGAACAAACTGCTATGTTCCAGATAAATTTAAAGACGTTTTATATATATATACACTTGTGGGATCAATAAAAGCACATTGAGGCTTCCCTAGTAGCACGCATTGTTGCCACAACGTTGCTGCAATGTTACCTTCCAACATTGCCACAACGTGGCTAATGTCCGCTTTTGGTAGCATTCGCGCAACATTCAAAGCAACATTGCCACAATGTTGACGAAACATTTTCGCAATGCTGCTTAAAAGTTGCTACAACATTTAGACAACCTTTCGTAACTTACCAACGTGCAGCAATGTTGATGAAACGTTTTCGCAATGCTGCTTGAAAGTTGCTACAACATTTAGGCAACTTTTAGTAACTTAGCAACTTGCAGCAATGTTGATGAAACGTTTTCGCAATGCTGCTTGAAAGTTGCCACAACATTTCGGCAGCCTTCAAGCAACTGAAGTGCGACATACAGAAACGTTGATGCAACATTCTTGCAATGCTACTTCAAAGTTTCAACAACATAACGGCAACCTTTGAGTAACGTAATTGCTACATACAGCAACATTCTCGCCGTGCTGCTTGGATGTTACTGCAACATTTGGGCAACTTTTGTGTAACTGCAACATATGCCAACCTTCGCTTCAAGGCACTGGTGTGGTGTTCACGGCTCCTTTTTCATGCACGTCCCTCAACCATAGGTATCTCGATTTCGTCATGCCTATAGAAACAGCAAGTGACAGAGTGCAACCGCCAATGGCAGAGAGGACAATAAATTCTTGCATTTACATGATATGTAATGATGCTCAACATTAGTGGTCATGAAGCCAGTCTCAATTGAACAGCTGTGTTACATGCACATCTACTTGTTGCCAGTCAATGGTTACTATAGCAGTAATATTTGCCAAAAGGTGTAAACAGAACACTTTATATTAGCCTAACATATATCACTGTGCAAAAGGAAGAATTATTCCTCCATGTTTCTTATGCAATACATGCATCTCGGTGCTTGCAGTATGTTGTCGGCAATATAGTTTAAGGGCAGCAGTGAATTAATCCACTATAGCAGTGATTACAGTGAACTTCCTAGTGGCATGGAAGTTCCTAGACATGAGTTCATCACTCAGTATTAACAACATGAAAAGTAATGCAAAGATTTATTACACAGAAGAGAAAAGACGCATAAGCTTGGTTTGAATTTTCCAGAATCAAATAACACTACAATTTTTTCTAAGAAAATATATGCTTACATATTCTTCAAAACAAATGCACCTGTCCAGAATAGCAATACAGCAGAAACATTTCCATTCATCAATGCTGATCACAATCTTTGATGAGGGGCCTATTGCGGCTAGCTGTGCGACATTTGCAGTGAAAATGGCCACCAATATTGATGAATAAATGACCCTAAATTCTTGCAATGAACGAAATCACATTGACACCTTGTACAACTGAAAAGGTAAACAAACAGAATAAAAAACCAGAATATTGGCACCAATGCTGGTCTTACAGTGAAACTAGCAATATTAAGAAAAAGAAAATACTGCGTACAGTAACATTACAAAATAGTGTCAACAAACTTGGCCTCTTCAAGACATTCTAGCAGTTCTGACAAGACAAAATGTGACACAGGAATAAGTGAGCAATAATCTTGGAAGTCTGGTACCTGCGTGGCCATTCATGAAGTGTTCTTAACATTAACAAAGCTGCAAAGTCAGGCTTGACTATATACTGTAATATTACAAAAAAGAAAGTGAGCAAACCTAAGAGCACTTGCACTTTCCTTTTTGAAATCTCCTAAAGAAAATGTGGCACAGGAGAAACTAAGCATCAGTCCTGCAGCACTGGTACCCATAATTATGTGGCCCCTTATAGTTTTAACATCGACAAAGCTGTGAAGGCAGGCTTGACTAGATACTGTAGTACTACAACATGGCAAGACAAACATAGGTGCAAGTTGCCCTTATAAAGATAGCCCAGACAGACAAAATGTGACACAGGAGAAAGTAAGAAATAATTCTGGAGGAATAGTACCGATAACTGTGTGGTCACTTATCAAATTTTTAACATGAACAGACCTGTGAAGGCATGCTTGACTAGACACTGCAATATTGCAAAATAGCATGAACAAACATAAGTGCAGCTTGCCCCTTTTGAGGTAACCAAGAAAGGCAAAATGTGATGCAGGAGAAAGTAAGAAATAATCTTGCAAGGCTGGCAGCCGTAACAATGTGGCCCCATATCAACATCACTTTGATATCAACAAAGCTGTGAAGGCACGCATCACTAGATAAGGTAATATTACAAAATAGTATGACAAAATGTGAGTGCAGCTTTGCCCCTTTTAAAGTAACCTAGAAAGACAAAATGTGACAGATGAGAATTTAAGACATAACCTTGCAAGGCTGGTACTATAACTATGTGGCCATTCATCAAGTGTTCTTAAAATTAACAAAGCTGCAAAGGCAGGCTTGACTAGATGCTGTAATATTACAAAATAGTGTGAATAAACCAAAGAACAACTTTTCCTTTTGAAATATCCCAAACAAAAAGTAGCACAGGAGAAATTAAGCAATAGTTCTGCGGGATTGGCACCCGCAACTATAAAGCATCAAGTGTCTTAACATCAATTCTGTAACGGCACGCTCAATTGATACAACACTGAGGTATTATATTTACATGGAACGAACAAACATCAGTGCAAGTTGCCCTTTGGAAGCTATCTTAACTCTACAAAAAAAATAGAAAGAACTGAAAGTTGAAAGAATTTAAACAACACGGGGTTTGAGATCACGTTGGCGCAGTAAGTCCTTTCTGGTGCACATTTGTAGTAGTGTGCGCACTGTACATGGTGCTGTAATGCAAACAAGGCGACAAGACGAACAGTCAGAGAACCGCAGGTCGAATACAGGCTGGCACTGCCTCTCTGGAGAAAAAAGAAAAGGGCACAAACTAAACTGGCAGAATAAAGCAACAGACTTAAGTAACTTGAAGCACTTAGGTCCTGCTAATTTGCCTACAAATCTACAACACCAATTTGGCTCAACCTGCAATTGTGTTCAAGGCCTTACGAAAACAAAAATAAAATTAATACATCCTGAAACTCACGCTTATTTCTTTCCTATTGGTGGTTCTGAATAAATCACCACAGCACCGTTAACAGTTTCAGTGGTCAAAAATGAATGCATTGCCATGCATGAGTACCGGCAAAACTTATCTTTATATTCAACGTACAAAACTAAGGGTGTCCGGCGTTAGGCAAGGTGGAAGCGGCTGATTCAGTGCCAGACGAATAATAAACGCCACTAACATCACGTTCGCCTGTGATTGATGCGCGCGGTAAACTGAGCGCGCCGTGCAACTGCGGGGCGCCGAGCAGTTGGGTCAGAAAACGGAACTTCATTCCCGCGCTCTGCTGACTCGTTCACCGAGTGATCGTCGCTGCGACAGTCGTCACTTGTATCGAAACAGCTAACGAGCTCATGACGAACATCTTCAGCTATTCTTCAACGATTTTGCCTGTCGCCTACTTCACTCAATGCGCACTTCACCCGTTGCATTTTTCGCCCGCGAACTCCGTATAAAGCAAAGAGCCAAGGCAGGAAAAGTCCTCGCAAACCACGGAATATTCTGCGAGTGACCACTAACCGGACAATAATTGATGTTATAATATATAAATCCACAAAAGACTTACCGTTCTCTTTCCAACGCAGTATTCTCGTAGTCTTCAGCTGAGCGCCACGAAGAGCTCAAACATCGCGCACAACTTTCCACGGGAAACTGCTCTCGGCCATTAACGATGTCACTAACCGTAGGACTGCCGCTGATAAGCAAAGGCTCCGCTTTTTGTTTCGGTTTCACTTTTATATGCCGCTTGCCCCTGCGGCACCACTGCGCCAGAATCAACGCGTCAGTGGGATAATTTATGAAAGTGCATATTTAACACGAGATACGTATCGTATAAATCTATTTTGAATATGCGATGTGCACGTGTACGCGCACGTTTTCATTTCAGGCAGCAGTGCAGCAATGGCATCTTTATTTTGGGCAAGCAGCTGAGAAATCTTTTAAATTTAACTGTGCATGCCACGGAAATAACACCGGTTTTGCAGTTACAGTTGTTTTGCAGTTGCGGCGGCGATGTTCCAGCCGTGTGGTCAAATATGGGCCAACGTCTGTCAACATTTGACAACATTGTATTAACATAGTAAATGCAACGTTACCTAAACATTGCTGAACGTTGTTGAATGTTGAGCAACATCTGACAACATTGACGCAATGTTGTGAAATGTTGCACAACATTCAACAACATTCGCAACATTGTGACAACATTGCAGCAACAATTCGTGCTACTAGGGTTAATACACGTGTCCGTGTTCACAGGTGCTGACTGCATGCTCCGGCGAAATTTCATTTTCGATGGTCATTCTTGCAGCCGTACTTTATTGTCAAGCGCCAGACTGGACCTAAGCTTCTGGGAACAAAAGTGATAGGCATAGACATAGGCAAATAAAATGCGAACAAGACACTACGAAGTGGAACAGCTTCTGTAAGTGATAACTTGAAGGTACCATTTCGCATCCGTAATTACGCTCTTGCAAAATATCGTTTGCCCTCCACTCCTCCTCCCCTCCCCCCCACACACAGAATGTGTGCAAGGCGAAATCACGTTGAGATTACTGATTATGACAAAAACAAAAGTAAAGGAACGCCTTTTTGTTAGCCCCAAGTTGTTCGTATTTAAATTGTTCATTATTGTACATCCCAAAGCGGGGGGAGGGGGCGCCAAAAGTGTGGGGGGGGAGTTACAAGGAAGCACTGTCAAGGGTCTACTTAGAGACATTATGTCAACGCATACGGCACTCTGAAAAAGTAATCTAAGATACCCCATGCGCCCGGGGAATGAACGTGACGACAGCCGTTCACGGGCTGTGAACAAGCGTTTCAAACCACCGGCACAAACATTCCAATTGTTTTGAAACATTTCGAATATACATCGCAATCGTTCCCCGATTTGCTTGGAAACGCTTTAATTATTTTAATCGCAGTGAATTTGCACTCCTAACTTCAATCACAATGACACGCCAGATATTAGGAGTTGTCGTTTAGAGTCTGATCTCACCGTCTCAAGTGTTTCCGTGCGTCTGGTTCTTTGGAGTCTTCAGCCTTGAACAAGTATTTGCGAATTCCAATTACGTAATTTTTCCAGTAGTGGCTCCATTCGAGAGCCCGCACGTCGAAGTTGAACATCTGAAAAATTAAGAAACCCTCTTAAAAAATTGTTCCCGACATCACGGCAAACGTTGCGCCATAAGCATGGCAATTTCAAAGCTCTTTTTTCGCCCGGCTAATTTATGCTATTGCATAGTGGCTTTATCCATTCACAAATAATAATTGAAAACACAGTTTTCTGCTCTAGAGTAGCCCTCCGTTAACACGCGGCACAAGCAAATCTATCGCAACTGTTTCCGTTCATGCCCATTATTTGGAGGCGTAGTGCACCTCCACAAACAGTTCTATATTTTGAATCCAGTAATTGCCATTGAGGAAGTATACAGAAGAAATCAATCATTGTTGCGATCAAAATTCGACGTACGTTTACGCGTAGTTCACTGTAAACCTCTTTGCACCCATAAAGCGGTTCCAACCACTCATAGTACCCTTTTTTCAAACAAAAAAATTGCGGAAATATGGGTGCAGGGCTGTCTTGCTTTCTCAGTTACCTTTTTGGTTAGGGCAATGCTTAACGTTTTACCCAAAAAAATTCCTCAGGGGCTGAGGGGTTTATGAGTCGTCGAAACACCTTGGGCCCCCCGCAACAGAATGCTAGCTTATAATTGGATTAGCTAATTAAGAAAGTGTTGAACGTTATGCGAGTTTACATTAACACGTATATCCTTTTTAGGGAGACCTACAAGCCCACCATAAGTTTACACGTGTTCTCTGAATATTTATTGTTTAATTATGCAGCTTATACAGACCGGGAATATTGCCACCGAACACGTGTGTGTGTGTGTGTGTGTGTGTGTGTGTGTGTGTGTGTGTGTGTGCGTGCGTGTGCGTGCGTGTGTGTGTGTGTGTGTGTGTGTGTGTGTGTGTGTGTGTGTGTGTGTGTGTGTGTGTGTGTGTGTGTGTGTGTGTGTGTGTGTGTGTGTGTGTGTGTGTGTGTGTGTGTGTGTGTGTGTGTGTGTGTGTGTGTGTGTGTGTGTGTGCGCGCGCGCGCTCTATTGCATCTCTCGATGCTGATGTAGACTGAATGTACTGGTAGCCTTTGTCTTTCTTTTTTCAACAGCGGAGCTCCTTAAGCCGACGATTGGTCTGTGACGCGTGCACGCGTGAATGATCCTCATCATGAACCTGCACGCGCTCTCTTCGTGCTTTTTTTCCTCTCCATCTTCTGCTTCGCACCCAAACCCGCGCACCGATTTCTCTGGCGTGACCTATAATAACTCTGATGGGTGGGAGAACGAATACAGAGAAAAAGAAAGAAAGAGAGATAGAAAAAAAGGGGTAGAAAGAAAGACAAAGAGAAAATATCTTGGCGAAAAAATTCTTCACAAGGCGGGATTCGAACCCACGTGTCCACGTTCCGTAGGCGAGTGTCCTACCCGCTTAGCTTTCCCGACACGCTCGCGAATGACTTCTCTGTCACGATGCATCAATGCTGGAGTTTCAAAAGAATTTTTCGCAATATCCTGGCAGTTCATCAAAGCACCTCTACTTACTGATGAACCTTTCGTTTACGTTTCAACGACACGTTTCTTTGGCAAACGCGTGGCACAGCTTCCGACAGTAGCAGATGAACATCCAAAGCGACCCGCCTAGTTAAGTGAAGGATTTGGTAGTTAACATCAATGAGTAAACGTACGCAACGTCTTGGCGAAGCGTTTTCAAGTACCCAGCATCGCATTTTGACCCGCAGTGTATCCCGCATGAGCTTACCTTCGCATCCGTGCGGGAGAGTTCAAGTAGAAGCTTCTGGACATTATTTGTCCTGAATAGCCAGCCATGAGTGGCGAAGTACTCGACAACTCCCATGGCTTTACGAACCTTCTCGTAGCGCCTTACGAATCTGTAGAGGAATGTTGAGAGAATGTACGGTAAAGTTTTTTTTTTTTTGCCATACTGAGCAAATGCACGCGATAACTCACTTTCCTGTGAAGTTGAACACACTACGAAACAAACCGCGTATCACTATTTGGGCCGCAAGTAACTCACCTCTTAAATTTCAGCAAATGCCTCATTGTGACTTATATAGCCTGACGTTTCATCAGACTTCAGAAAATTTGTACGAATTACTTGTGGTATATATTATAATGATCTGAATAGCATTATTTCCTTTAAAAAAGAGCATTATTCACTTACGCGATGCAATCCTTTCACTTACGCGATCCTGTATTATTCCCTTACTGCATCGGGTCGCGTCACCATAGAGTGCGTCGGCATATTTTAGAACTCTGTTTAGAGTTGGTCGGCGCATCCTATACGGGCATCACTTCTTCCTCTTCCTATCATCACCTTTAAACAGGGGCGTAGCCAGAAATGTTTTTCGGGGGGGGGGGGGTCAGTCATACTTTATATACGTTCGTGCGTGCGTTTGTATGTGTACGTGTATATATTAGCAAGCAAATATGCAAATTTTCGGGGGGGGGGGGGCTTAAGCCCCCTAACTCCCCCCATGGCTACGCCAATGCCTTTCATCACTCTTTTACCCCCTTCATTTTTTCCCTGTACAGAGTAGCAGGCTAGACCTCTCTGTTTTCTGATAAATTCTCTCTCTTTCTATCGAACATCTATCCATAGTGGGTTACACTCTAAGAAAAAATGCCAGCTCCACCCAGAGCCATCGCTGTGACACCCACAGAAAAATTTGCATAAGTGTTCCATCCTACAGTACTTACTCATTTTTGTAACGTAAAACATTTCTGCATGAACTCATGAACGGAAAGCGCAGTGGGGTCGGTCGTGCGAGGACCCTGAGACGTGCCCAAATCCCTCGGTAAAATAAACTTTTACCTCCTACTCCTCCCAAGCATTTCAGATTGTTGAGTTTCCCATACAGAAACACCGTTTTGTCGCTGGTTTTATGACGGAGACTTCAACGGGCTGGTAAATTTCGTCAGGGATTATGAAATCGCTGATCAGCCGAACGTAATGTTTTAAGTATTGACGACGAACCTTTAGCTCCTAATAAGCGTGGTATTTACATTAGCCGCGAAAAAGTACTTACGGTTCGAGCGGACACCAGCTAGCACGGCTCTCTCGCACATGTCAAGAGCAGCCGCGCCACGGTTCTATGGGCGGAGCTCACATTTTTTTGCTTAGGTTGTAACCGACTGTACGCCTTGTCTTGCTGAACTTCTCAATAACTTGTCCGCAATCGCGAACTATGCGCGATGTATTCACGATACTCACCTCGGCTTTCGTCGACTTAGTTGCAAGGCGAGGTCAATGAGGCATGCGGGCAGATAATGCATGCACCAAAGCTTAAGATGGTGCTTCAGCTTGCTGTTTGTCATCGAAAACTTTGGAAAACCAACAGCGCCTGGCAGCGGGTGCTGCAAGGCGTTCTTCTCTGCCATACAAACTGCATCTTCCCAGGTCAAGCGCTTCAGTGCGCCGCTGGTGCAATGGAAAACCTTCACTTGCTTGGATCTGTAAAACAGGTTACGTAGCTCATGAAAGCTGAAGAAGACACTCCAGGACCGGTATTTCCAAGAACAAAACGAATTAGGACTTTGCTGTCCTTAAAAAGCGTCACATCTTGTGACAGTTTAAATGCGAGCATTTGATTGCAAAAAAGAGGAATGCTTCCAGACGTTTTTCTTTTTCGTGTTGACATTTCGCTAGCGTACTAAAATCTGATTACGTAGGATGAGCGCTGCTGAGTACACCGATGAGGGAAAAACCAAATAAGTAGTACACAACTGCTACTTTATCCTGGCACACTACCCCCTGTGAACACTATTGACGTGAGCCGGTCGTTATATACACGTGATGGCAATGCATCAGCGTGAAGTGAACGAGTCTAAAGCAACGAATGACTTGAACACCTTTATTCATAAACTGCATCGAAGTCAACTCGGGTCGAGCCTCAGCCCTGCCGATGAAGTCCGAAAATCGACTGGTTGTCGTCCCAGAAGAGCACACGGAGAGAAGTACGCCGTACCCCGCTGTTATGTTACATCCATTTAAGACATTTATAAAGCAGTCCTGTGAAGGTTTTACAAGGGAAAATATTTCGGCGTATTTCTGTAATGGGAACTCTTATAGGGCGTGAAGCATTTTATAAAGGGAAGCAGAGGCATAGCAGTATACATTCGTTTGATTACATTGGTTTAAGAGCACATATCCAACATTAGCCAACACCAGTCAACAGTAACTAATATTACCAGCAGTGCTGTTTTATTATATAGAAACGCGTGTGTGTGTGTGTGTGTGTGTGTGTGTGTGTGTGTGTGTGTGTGTGTGTGTGTGTGTGTGTGTGTGTGTGTGTGTGTGTGTGTGTGTGTGTGTGTGTGTGTGTGTGTGTGTGTGTGTGTGTGTGTGTGTGTGTGTGTGTGTGTGTGTGTGTGTGTGTGTGTGTGTGTGTGTGTGTGTGTGTGTGTGTGTGTGTGTGTGTGTGTGTGTGTGTGTGTCATCATGTCTCACGTGGGCGCTATACCAGGCCCCATTGCAAATTTTCATTACGGATGGAAGTTGTAAGGCGCCGTCTAATGAGGATGTTACCAAAGGAAGTTTTCCATATGGTTCACTTATGGACGCGTTGGAAGAGATTAAACTGCGCTGTTCTCGTCCTTTGCGGAGCCGAGCTTCGTGTCAAAAGCGTACACACTCCCTGCCGCGGTTAGCATTCGCACGTACAGGTACATGCGTTGTGCGTGTTTCGAACTACCGGAGGCGAGGGAGCGCGGAATCCTGACTTAATGAGCCCGGCCTTATTTTCTTGTTTCTTTACTGCGAGAGCAATTTAGGGACACTCGAGGCGAATTTCTGCCGTTACTGTGAGCTTCCGTGTAAATTCCAAGTGCGATAACATCATTCCGCGCGTCGTATGTTCTACGTGCGAGTAAAAGCGCGCGAGGGCAGCCGAAGATCGCGGCTCAAGCGGGGAGGAAACGCGCCCGCCGGCTTTCGTTGCTCGAAACGCCATGATGGTGCCGGAGGGAGGAGACGTACTGTGTGGCTCCGGCAGTAACTGCGTTCTTTGACTGACCGGGCACAATCGCGTGCGCCCTGTCTTGACAGCAGACGGCTCATACCTTTGTACCTAATGTGTTCTCACTGCTCAGTTTGCGTTGAAGCGATAGACAGCACGAAAATCGCTTCGCTCGCTTCTGGGGCGTTTCCTGACGCCAGCGTTTTTTTTTTTTTTTGAGATACGCCAGGTCGGGTGCTAAAGGAGTTAGCTGCTAGCCTTACTTTGTATAACATTCCAATTGGTTGTTATTGCATTGGCTGCTTTGCCTTTGAGGCGAAAGTGTGACTTTTTTGTGTTCTTTTAATGCGATAGCGTTAAAGAGCTCGTTTCGCAGAAATTCCAGTGTTGGTGTCGGCGTCGTTGGCTGTGAGCAAAAAATCAGCGTTGTCCATGAGCGAAAATTCGAGATAGATGCAAATAAAGAAATAAAAATACAGTGAAACCTCGGTGATACGATCACAGCTCGTACCGATTTTGGGGTGATAGGAATTTTTCGTTGGTCCCGGTCAAGGCCCATTGGCCTGCAATGTAATGGAGTACGGTTGTTGCGAACCCATTTTCACCCAGCGACGTTTGATAAGAACGTACGCTACCGCCCAGGTACGAAGAGGTGCTGTCCGCGCTGTCGCGGAAGACGCGCCAAGCACGTGTGAGCGCGGGAACGCAATCTTGGGCATGAGCGCCACACCGCCAAATCGTCAGAATCACGGTATACGAAAAATCCTTTTCTTTTGGTCAGAATAAACCTTCAGAGACGCGTCACGGCCTCCGAGTTTGTGTGCGCGAATCTTTGAGGCTCTCATGTGCCTCCTGTGCCTTCGCGTTTAGATTACAGAGGACATTAGCGCCATGCTTTTTTTTTCCGACGCATCAAGTGGGCTCCTGTCGTTGTACTGTGTGAAGACGTGCCTGCCTCATGCACCAGAAATCCTATGAAAGGAGGACGAGGACCTAAAGAAGGCGAGGACGGTCTTGGCGAAGGAGTCAGGCCTCACAACGTCAACATGCGCGATTGTTGAGGTCGCACTTGTGCGGGCACGGCCGTAAATCTCCAAAAAAACATCCCCAACACCTCCGCAATAACAAAATGGTTACACAGGACCGTGGTTTTGTAATTTTGTGGCCTTGGTCCATAGCGTCAAAGCTCTTCTTTTGTTACTTTCGATGCAGTACTCCGGTGTCATGCAAAAAAACATTCTAAAATTTGGAAGGGGCTACTGCTGTCGCGGGTCACAACGCACGTGGTTCATTAATTAAATACGCGCGTACGGGCCGTATATTTATGAGTGCTGGTATGATTGCCTACATCTGAAAACTTAACTGCCAATCATTCAGGGTTACTCCTGACGTTGCTGCGGCCCTGAAAAACAATAAATGAAAATGTACGCCAGCTTTCTTTTGTCGCATGCTAATTTTCCATGCTTTCTGGTGATACGAATTTCGAATGATAAGAATGTTTTTGGTGGTCCCGTGCGATTCGTATCACCGAGGTTTCACTGTATACGCTTCGAGTGGGAATAAAACCAGGCACTTCTGCGTGCCAAGCAGGTGTTCTACCGCAGAGCCACGCCCGTGCTCGAAATTGCTTCGGAAGAAAACACTATATAAACGTTATGTAGTACGAGGAGCGCCATTAACACGTGTAATATTGCGTGGCAGAAGCGTATAACACACCACGCGTCAAAACAAGTGAATTGCGCAACGTGTGGTTGGTGTAAAGGCCCATCCATTGCAAAGCGCACAGGCATAATTCATTAATATCATCAACGACAGCATCAACAACGTGTGCAGCTACACAGGTGCACGCGCTGCCTTACGGACGCGTAGTGGGTACCTCGCCAAATCGCAAAAGAAATAATTATGTAGCAGCGGACGCTTCGCAACTGCACTTGCAGTAGACATTCTAAAATAGCTTGAAAGGGCCAATTTACAGACGCACAGACGTTACTTTCCTTGCGGCATGACTGAGGTGTCCACGGAAAAGCGAAGCCAGGCTAGCGATTGAGAAGGCGATGCGAACAGGGCCCGACTGCACTATCCCGTTCTATATACTCTTGAAGGCGAAGCTCAAGCATCCCACAAATTTTTGTCTACCGTGTTTCGCGGCAAGTGCAGTGCGTATTCCGCAGTGGATGAAGAACCTAATCCATAGGCTGCAGACAGTGACATTCCGGGGAGCACCTTTACGCAAGCTTGCCTCTCTTGCTTAGGGTCTTTCTGTCTCTCTCTCTCTCCAAGCACGTATCTCATGAGAGGCAGAGATCACGTGGTTCACCTTTAAATTTCGACAGAGTTCGCGTCACGCAGGGGTGCCACATTTTATGGACGGGGTCGCCACCACGCGGTCTACGTCCAGCACTTGTTTGCAATGCCTAAACTTGGTTATGCAGTACTTTAGCGTAGAATTAAAAAAATATATATAATTAATATTCCACAGTACGCACGGCATTGATTAAGTGATATATAAATTTTATATGCCTCTTTTTTTGCATCTTTGAAGCTTTCTTTCTTTTATTGTAATTCTAGATTAAAAACTTTTCTTTACTGCTGCCTGAAAATAATGTCGAAGAAAGCGTGGTCTACTTGCTAGAAAAACTTCGCATTAAAAACTCTGCCGGCAAAAGAGTTCACTGGCTTCTTTATATTAATTCTGCCCGTGATTACGCATCATTCGAAGTCTATTACCCAAACGTGGTCTTATTCATGTGCAGTGCAAGTTGTAATAGGATATAGCGAAGTTTAGAGACATGTGCTCCTGGCGTCATCTCTCGGCGGCGGCCGCGGCGCTCCGCCAAATATTAAACAAAAGTAGGCAAAAAAATATATGACGATACGACCTCGTTATCAAAATTGACTCGTGCTTCTGTATGATGATGGCCCATGGAACTATTCAGATAAAATTCCGGTATCTTTTGACAAAGTGCGTAGGCTTGTAAGACATTTATTAGGTGATGCGACATATATACTGGGAACTTATCTGATTTGTGGTGCGATACTAAAAGTTTACGACATTTTCCAGTCTCCACTGTGTAGTACCTGTTGTCTTCATATCGCGATATGCTGCACATGTCTTAGTTATCGAGTTGCGGCGATAAGTGAGTGAACACCACTGCGTGTCTGTAACCAGACGGTGGCGGTGCACTGCGACCGCCGCCACTGGCGCCACGCGCTCGTACTCCACCTACCTACCTACCCTAAACCCCCCCCCCCCCCTCTTTGGTTGCATTGTGGCATTTCGAAGAAGATCTCACTAGCGGTCGAGATAAGCAAACAGGCTACGCATACAACATAACGTATCGCTCACCTTTTCGAAGATGTATGCCACGCTACGCATATTAGCATATTGGCCACAACGTCTACTGGAATCAAGTCAGCTGTGCATCTCTTTTCGGTCAATACTGACTGTACCAGCCCCAGACCTAGCTGGAAATATTTGTGAAAGAGGTGGTTCAATCAATTATTTCTCTCAAATGAAGTACAAGGTATACATCACATGCAGCGTCTTGTTCAAATGCAGGAGTACTAATCAGCATCCTAATCACGAGAATTGGAAAAACAACTGATCAGGACTTACCGTGACGACAACTCCAGTGCAGCCGTTATAATTGTCGATCCAACCCTTAAAGAAAGAGAAAGTGCTTGGTTTGGTTACCATGAATACAAGCAGGAGAAATGAACGCATCGGTCGAAGTCCGCCACAAACAATGAACTACAGACACAGGGAAATTTGGTTTCACGCATTAGTGACATCGTTCCACATGTCTTTAAGAAACATCTGCGCTAAAGTGATGTTTCTCTACCTTTATCTTGAAGTTCGAGATTTGAATTCTGAAGTTTGTTGCAGTCTTTTGTGACATGCAATGCATTTTACACATTTAGGGTCCCCACAAAATTGATAAAGGGCACCTAACGGCACTAGGTTGCCAAAGCCTTCGTATGCTCGAAAGTGTACTAATATCTCAAAACTCGTCAGATTGCCATCCCAGCCTCTAGATGCCTCAATTATTTATCAAAACCAGTCCTTACCAAACTATCCAATCAACTCAAGTGCTGCTGTTTCCAATCTGACACATAACATGAATTCATGGGTATGAAGTCGTAATCGCCTTACATGTCATTCATGGTGCCTTAGATAGTTCCATACGAAACAATCTGGTGTCATTGGTCAAATAACGTCTATGAGAACAAGAAAGAGGTGTCATAAAGTAAGACAATTCACGCGGTGTATTCCTTCAGCAGGTGGATTTAACCGTGAGCGATAGTTGCTATATAATATCATGATGCCTTTTGGCGGGAAGACGAAGTGACGAAGTCGACTTTTAGTGCTTGCATGCCTGAGGACAGAACGTGTCACTAGTACATAATGAATTCGCATATACTGACAAAAGTTATTCCAGCGAAGAACAAGCTGGCTGCAAACCTATATCTTCAGCTTCGTAACACATTAGATGGTATGAGTGCACAGCGCTTCAACATTTAGACACACTACACTCACAAGTCACAATATCTAATGGGTACGCCCGTATAGGAAGACTACGGCTAATGCTAAAGGCTCACCAAAGAGTGCTACTTTGAAATCACTCGCCATTGTCAGCAGGTGCCATCTAATCCGAGCATGAATTTCTTGTTAAATACAACATTAATCAGGTATTAACAGCGAGGCTTAAAATTGTTTTCCTTAAAGGAAGCGGCACTAAAAACAGAGTTCAAGTATTGAAAGTGCACATAATAATTTTCTTGCTGTTATTTTCGAAGTCGTCACTGCAGTCTCGAGGCCGCCAGCAACAACCATAGCACGCATCATTAAACGCTAGCCAGAACTGTGCCTTTGTACATCCACATCCGCTCCAACTGTACGACCGAATATACAGACTTATGTTTTAATATTAGCTTATCGTTTGTATATCTGCGTTTTGTAATTTATACGTTTCCTTTATTAAAGTGAAATTGAAGCTAGACTATGCAAGTACGCTCAAACATTAATCGTTCTCGTCAGTACCGCGATGAAACTCACAGGCCTTCCAAATAGCAGATAAACAATTTCACCATCAATCTCTGTATCAGAAAGAAAGAAAATAAACTTCAAGCTTCAAACATCAAGCACGACATCATCGTAGCCGCCATGATGCTGTGTTCGGGTACTCGCATGTTGAGAAACCACATTAGTGTCATTACATGAAACCAGTCTGTAAGTATAAGTTGCTGTCTCACCGGTAGTGGCTCATTCATCGCGGCAGTGACAATTGAAGGCCGCACAATTGCGACGGGTGTGTCTCCTCGTTGTTCCAGCAGAAGCGACTCAGCCAAACTCTTGGTCAAGGTATATGTATTGGGATGCCCGAACAGGCACTCCTGTTGAGTCTCCGTGGCATACTTGTCAGCGGACCTACTGAGAACAATGTACACCATCAATCGCATACCCCTTTAAGTGCGATGCACTTTAGGGGCCCGCATTGTCGTTCATCCATGCATCTCGTGTGGGGGGATCATGCTCACAGTAAAGCGCCTAATACAGGCCATAACAAGGCTAGCAATGCTCAAAACCGAGTTGAAATGAAGGAACAAGGTCTAAATTAATATAATCAACGGAAATGACCAAGAAGTAATATAAATATTTAACTAAAATTACTGAAAACTCCGGGGTTGCGCAAGAGAGGGCGTCACCACCTTGCCGAGAGAGCGAATGCCCCTCCCCCTACGCTTCGCCGGCGCTGCGTCGCTACATCTGATGGGAGAAACAAGCTGATGGAACTCGTTGCAGGCGATGCGTGTCTCAACTGCCGTAACAAGCAGGAAGTCGATAAAGAGCAGCAAAAAGTAGCGCACATGTCGCAAACCGAGTTTGCGAATCTTTCCAACAAGATTCTACTCTGCCGGGGAAACCCTACATGCTTAAGTTAAGCATTGGCGACATCGACGCTTTGGCAAACGGAGCACTGGGAACTCCACGAACAGGAATCGCTGGGTGCCCGTGCTACGCTCGTTTTCGGGTTTCACAGCAGTGGAGCTGCCATGCTTTATTTTTTCAACTTTGGCACCAACCGTCTTTCATAAAAACATATTTTTATTGCACTCCACAGTAGGGTCGCAATTTCGTAGGGATGCCTTCTGCTCATTTATACAGCAACGTTAGTACGAACCCCTTAATACCGGCTGAACCTTTTTATAGCGCGGGTGGCCGTCATTCTGACCACCGATGCAGAGGGGAAACAGCGAGGCATTATGTGTTGCACCTAAACAATCGACACTACAGGATAAATAAATAAATAAATAAATAAATAAATAAATAAATAAATAAATAAATAAATAAATAAATAAATAAATAAATAAATAAATACTATGCAGCTTTCTAACATATCGCAGACAAAAAAGAACTTTTAAACTCTTGGAGCCATGTGATTCGTATTACCGACACAGAGCCTGTTTGTGGGCTTACACGTCACGCTAGAGTGCGTGAAAAATGGCCTATATTTAGAAAATAATAGTAGGTATCTGGCGATCACGCAATAACGTAATACAATCTGACGTGTGAGATATGTTTAAAATACGTCGTGGTAATAGTAGTAGTAAGTGGCTGTTTACTTTAGGGAATATTACGAAAGGCTGGAAGTTAAAAGGAAATTTTTACTCATGGCCCCACTCTTACTGCCTAGCTCGAGCAGCTGACACCTGAACGGCGGCCATCAGTGGATGAGGGAGGAGCAAATAACAGAGAAGGAGATAAAGGGTACAATTGACATATGTCCACAAGCCACCGTTTCTTGCATAGAGGCAACGCTGCGGGAACACCTATAGTTCCCATCCATTTTCATTGTCATGGGTTAGGTAATGTAAGCGTATTGAGCGTAACACCAATGATGCTTCGTTGGTTTATGGGGTATAACGTTCTTAAGCGAGTGAAGCTATCATCCGCAGTGAAGGGCTCCGGATATTTCCGACCACCTGGAGCACGATAAAAATGAAAAAAATGTTCTTTGTCATCTGTGTGACATATTCATTCAGAAGAAAGTCGTGTTTTTATAACATTCGTCGCTGAATTCCGGAAGGGACGGCATGCAGAGCTTTAATGTCAACGGGTTGTATGGGCTACAGTGTTGATGTAATATTCCATTAAGATTTATTTTTATGCACACTACTGCACAAAAGGAATGGCCGTATAACAAATGGGCCTGTGTAGAAGTCGATTTGTTTTTAAATTTCGAAAGCTTGCGTAAAAAATAGAAGTCGAAACAGCAGTCATGCGCACTCACTCTATCGCTTCAAGGACTTTTTCAGAGCCTAGGGGTGGTGGGTATATCACTTCTAGTACGTCCGGCTTATCACAGTTGCAATATGCTGTAGATACATGAACAAGAACCTGCAAGAGAAGCAGAGGCACTGAATCCAGCAATTAATCAAAAATAAACAAGGCACGTATATGTAATAGGAAAGTAAAACTTTTCTTCGAGTGTGTAGTTCAGTCGGAGCCACTTCAGCTAAAATTTGCCAGTAACTCATTCCCATAGCGGAGCTGCTAGCTCCGCTGAAGTGAGAAAGATGGAAACAGCGTTGTGACTTACAGAAAGATTTGGCATCCGCTTACAGAGATCCAAAACACGCCTTGTGCCTAGAACGTTGAGCTCAACAGCTTTCCTGGAATGCGAGTGCATTAGAACACAATGATTTTTCCTTCTGTCTCATGATGGTGTACTTGTAATTTCTACTCAGCAAAACTTTTTTAGTGATGAGCGGTTACGAGCGCTCACACGCAAAAGCAATACTCGTGTAATTTGTGTGCCGTTCTAATGGGGATGAATGCAGTGACGAAGAAATAAAGTAGTGGTGTCACTCGAATGCATTCATTGCTTGATATTCGTGAAAGGTAATTTGTACGATGGTCGGGTTTCTCTCTTTTTTTACGAGTTCAACGACATCACCCCTCCTGAGACACTGACCTACACGAAAATTAACACAGACACCGAACACACGTAGCTCTGCCTGTTGTCTATGTTACTGTCCGTGTTCGCCTCTACGTCGCAGCAAGATCACCCTCTAGCTGAAATGATAAAGCTTCATTCTAGAATAATAGTACTTCGGGTTTTACGTGCCAAAAGCACGATATGATTATGAGGCGTGCCGTAGTGGACGGCTCCGGAAGTTTTGACCATCTGGTGTTCATAACGTGCACCGACACCGCACAGTACACGCGCCTCTGGCATTTCGCCTGCATCGAATTGCGATTGCCACGGCCGGGATCGAACCCGTAACTTTCGGGTCAGCAGCCGAGCACCGTAACCATTATACCACCGTGGCGGACAAGTTTAACTATATAAGCTTTATTGCACGATACAAGGCATGGCGATGCATCAGACAGCGATAGAGTAAAAAAAAATCAATAAACATGAATAGCAGTCGCGTCAAAACGTAAGCCCCTATTGTGACGTTCATTTGAATTAGCTGACTGTTGACAGAGTGATGACATAAAAGGAGGGTACGAACACTGCGTGCACATAAACGGATGCATAGCCCGATAATTGACGGTACATCAGATGCGGTGAAAAAAAATGCAGCAGCTTGCGTGATGTTATCTACGCCGAAAAGGGAGCTAGCGACGCTCCAATTTCTTTATGGGTACTCTTTGGGTGAGAATACTTGCTATTGTTAGTGTTCCTGCCACGACACATGCTTACTTCTTGGCCTACATCTTGTTTTTTTTGGCATTTTTCTCCAGCATTGAAGATCGGATGCTTCGGTGGCAATGCAAAATACGGCACCATTCGATTACTTCTGTCGCAATTCCATCCCCACGAGTCTCCCTTTTGGCGCCGCGCAGAGTCAAAGTGTTGCCAAGTGAGTAGTGCGGTAGGTAGTAGTGGTCAGTTTGCTATTGGTTAACGCGCTGCTCGAAAAAAAAACAGTGGACAGCAATAATTATCGTAATCAGGCGAACATAAAAATAAAGTATCACGTAACTTCGTAATGCGGAAGTGAATGAAGAGGCAGAAGAGAGACGACACAGACAAGCGCTAACGTAAAGCACATAGCGAGGGCCAGGCGAACGTCAAATATAGCTTAAAAATTTTGGAATACGGGCTAATTTGTGTTCCGTGATGCACCCCCGTAAACTAACGTAACTTCGTAAAACGACTTAGGCATGTCGTTATCGTTACAGTCGTCTTCGCTCTCGTTTCAGCGCTACGAAGGTACGTCATGAAATACGAACCAGTCTGATCTTTACTTCGTAAGTAGAGCATCGTGTTTAGAGTACATAGGTTTGTCTCGAGCACTTGCCTGATAGGTTCGTCAAACTTGACGGTGGCGCCCGAATGAAAGACGACAGACACGTCATCCGTCAATACGGCCTGATCGGACACACTCAGTCCAAGGTTCGGCTCAGTTAGATCTCCTTCCAGCGCTGTTACCTTTTTTAGAGCTTCGGGCTGTTCTCGCTTGAGGCGTTCGAACATCTGCAAAATGAAGTCAATTGCATTTGAACAAAGAAACGAACATTTTTGATGATTTCGTAAGCACTCTTAAGCTGAGCTCAAAGCAAGGCTGCGACTATCATGGCGGCTTGCGACAAAGCGTTAAAGTTACCGATCCTATGCTAAGAAGAGTTCGCAGGGTGATGCCGTATACACGCAGCAACTTCTCAAAATTTCTTGTTATACGCAAATAAGCCCTTTCCACGGGACACTACCAGTAGCCAGCGCCAGAACAGTCGGCGGTCAGCCGTCTTCCATTCCGTTCTGAACGGCGCACTGTGCGGTTACTCCCGTTAATTGTTCAGGTATTCCGACAAAAGTAACTAAGAGCCTGACATGCAGGGCTGCCGTTGGTGGCTACTTTGCACCAAGATGGTATACTTTACGACACCGTCTGGCGCTGAAAATTTCAGGATGGCACCATGGCTACTTGCTGACTGTTTTAAACTCCTGATTCGACGCATTTCTGTTGTTATTTATAGATAAAATACAATGTTGTCAAGCTGTCTTGTCGTATCATTCGATGCGCGTGCCTGTCCTGCCACCTACGGCAGGCTGGTGTGCATCGAGGCATCCCAACTCAAACGCGCGGCGCGCCTGCTAAAACGGTGTGACGATTGGCGCACATGTCGGCAAACGCGGGGATGTCGCGCTTCTCACGCTGCCCGCCTATTATGAATGCTGACGCTACGCGCCGTTGTCTAATGCTGGTGCACAGCGGGTGTTTTGAGAAACAGGCGAATGAGAAATGAGAAGCAGATGAAGCGGGTGAACTTGAGAAAAAACATAAAGCCACCACGTAACATAAAGGAGACGATGTTGCCATGGCCCCAAAATTGCTCACCAATAGCGAAGGGCTGATGACGACAGAGATACCGAATTAGAAATATTTTCATTTTTCTTTTGGCTAATCGCCAACAAGCAGTCTCAACACGTAACTATTGGCCGGGTCTTTACGCAACTTTTGTTGGATCGCTTGACAGACGAGCGCAGTGGGCATGGGCCCTAACATTTCGACCAATCCCAAAACGGAACCGGTGGATACGGAATAAAACAAGAGGGGAATATTCCTAAGTCGTCGTGAACCACACGACAGTTCTGGTGTACTTTGATATACAACTCTTAGCAGCTATTGTCGGAAATGCGCGATGTGCCGTGATGAGAGCCCGCAAATCATGGTCCATAGCTACGGCTATTCTCGATAATGGTGCTGCTGTCTTCGACACGCAACCCTCTGTTTCTATGTATGACCGGCTGTTGCGACAGCGTTCATCTTTCGTATATAAACGACTACAACGGCAATTTGCGGCCCTTGAAACTATCAGTAAACAAACAAACACCTCCTGCGTGTTATTTGCGTCTTCTCGTGACTATTTCGGAGTCTGCTGAACCGGTTGCATTCAAGGCCACATCTAAAGGCACATATTCTTGTATACTATGGTGTGATGCGGGGCGGGCTCTAAAGGGAACGCAGTCAGTTCTACGTTGCTAACCACCTCACAACTGTAGCCTCTTGTAGCCTCTTTCACTCTTGTAGCCCAGAATGTGCAACCCGAATATTTACACATGTAGTGGGCCGCGAACGCCAGCATGGAAATGCCACTAAAGATAGAATGTAATAATTGTTGGGGCTTTTCGTACGAAAAGCGCGATATGATTCTGAGAGACCTCGTAGCGAGGGGGGGGGGGGGGGCTGCGAAATTTCGACCACCTGGGGTTCTGTAACATCCGCCTAAATCTTACTACACGAGCCTCTAGCATTTTCCCTCCATCGAAATGCGGCCGCCGCGGCCGGGCTTCGATCCCGCGACCGGTGGGTCACCAGTCAAACACCGTAACCACTAGATACCGCGGCGGGTGTGGCCAAGGAAAAAAAAACGATGTATGTGAGGAATATTGCAAATGATGTACTACTTTGGCAAGCTAATGGTTAAATTTCTTCTGTCTACTTGATTGTGGGATGAAATACATTTTATGAAAAGGGCGACAGACAAGAGAAGACAGTCAGTCGCCAAACTACTCCCTCTTTACTGACAGCTTCAGCAACACACAGAAAAAAAGTCAACTTCCGCGTATGCGCAGAAAGCCAAGGTTAGGCATAGAACTACGTGGTGAAGATAGCATATATTACGAAGAAAGCCCATTTCTGCAGAGTGCATTGTGGTCGACGCATAGCTGACACAATCAGACACTTTATTTTTTTGGTATAGAAAGCTTTCAACAACTCGCTGACAGTTTGTTCTCTCCTTATACCAAGAAGCAACGCCTGCTCACAGCATACGCACAACAAAATACTTTAGAGTGCGCAGGAAGATGCGCATTGTGCCTCATGTATTTCGCCCCACAATCAAGTATACCAAGGAAATGCGTGAGGGGATCCGGTGTCATTCACGCTCGGCACGCTACCCCGTTGCTTTGAGAGAGGTGCACCGCATCTTGTAAAGCTCCTCTTGTGTCAAGTTTAGGTGAATGACCACACGCTTCGGGGCATTTTCCCCAAGGAAATACCAAGAAAGTGAAAGCAAACAGTAAGAAAAATATAGTTGGTTTTACCACCCATGTCGCGTTTTCCACGGCTGTCATTGCCTTCTTTAGTTCTCAGTTTCTTATACAACAAATCAAACTGGGCGAAACAGATATTCTTTCGCGGCATGCTCAAGAGATTTCGCGGCCTTATCCCTATGGTTTATTTATTAATAAGTAATGAATTGCGTCGCTATCTGCCTAGTGGTTAAATGAAATATGGTCGCGTATAGTCACCTCGGAGTTGAACATCTTTTCCAGCCTTGCCTGCGGTTCTTGCCCGCGCTTGTTGCGCACAAGGAGGTAGGCCCGCTTGAGGCCCGGACAAGACCGTAGCAGTTTTTCCAGGAGAACCTGAAACATTAGAGCCCAAGCAAACGAGGCAGCCATGGCATTCTCGAAAGGCACATTAAGCCAGATATATTTTTGAAATTGTTAACATAGGTTATTAACCATAATGGTCCCTATACCTCTGACTTTTCGTCGCCAAAAATTGAGGCCCTGTATATGGTCACACAAGAAATGTACAGATGCATATTGGGGTGGAATAAAGAGTGTAGTTGATTGAATGCTTACATTATATTTGTGTATCTAAGTGCATAAGAGCACTTTGGGATTTTAAATGCTGTTGCTTCTGGCGATAACCCTCAATAAAGGACTAACAGTATTTGCAAATAAAGAAATAAAATGCTGCTTCATTGCGTTCACACAAAAGCTTCTGTGTTAGTATCCAATACAATGTTTTTTTCTTAAAGGTGTCGAGTGATCAGAAGCGAGTTCAATGCATGCAGACGACCTTCCCCCCAAAATAAAGTTCAAGAACGTTCCGTAAAACCCCGTGTTTTTGTCAAATATGCTCACGCCCGATAATTGACGACAATAATCGCCAGGTTAACCTTGCCCCCCGGAGCACTACGACCAACGCGTAAACACATTTCTCCGCTACATGTACATTTTTTCTCTGTGGTTCCACACGTGCAAGTGCATATAAGTACCCCTATAACTAGCGGTCGGCGACCTCGCTACAAGTAGCAGCATAATTGCACGTGCGCGATGCCGCCGGCAGCGATGAATTACCTTTCCGATGAAGCCCGTTCCCCCGGTGATGAACACCGTTCGGTCTTGGTAAAACCTCGCAATCTCGGAGTCATCGCTGTTTTCGTCGACCGCCGCCGGCGTGAAGCTTCGCGGATGCTGCTTGTCGGCTTCGACTGTCATGGGGGCGCGGCCGTTCGAAGGCTGAAAGGGTGACAGAAGAGGATAACGTGATCGAAAACGCGGACTGAAGCGCGCGTCTTGCGATTCTAGCTGCACATGCAGCAAAATTCAAAAGGAAACACACAGTCTCCCTTTCTGTGTCTGTGTTGCTGTCCGAGGTGGGCGGCAACATTGCTTGAAGTGGGGAGGACGGGGGTCTCCAAACAGCATGGCCTGTTTGTATGTATGTGAATGTGGGAGAGAGTGGGCTGGGTATAAATGTTTCTACAGGCTGTTGACCACTAGGCGAAGGGAAAGGGGACCTCCCGCCATCCTCCTTGATTTTAAGCTCTGACCTGGCCCTTTTTTCGTTTCAGTTTACTCTTCTCTTTACTGAGCTCACGTGTTGTGCGCGTAGTTGGGCATGTTACTTTGCATAGCTTCCGTCTGCGTCTAATACACCTCTCCTAATTTGTAAGCGAATTCTATGCGTCTTTCTTGATGAATATCGTGTCATTTCATTATGATGCATTAAGTCATGGCTAGACGCTTTCTCCAACAGCCATACTCTTCATCAAGTTGCGAAATGTTCGATTAGGAAGGCTTTTTCCCTCATACAACCATTATCAGCTTAGCTTAACCCATGAGAGTGTGCGCGTGCGTGCGTGCGTGAATGTGTGTGTGTTCGTGCGTGAATGTGTGTGTGTGTGTGTGTGCGTGTGTGTGTGTGTGTGTGCGTGTGTGCGTGTGCGTGTGTGCGTGTGTGCGTGTGTGTGTGTGTGTGTGTGTGTGTGTGTGCGTGTGTGTGTGTGTGTGTGTGTGTGTGTGTGTGTGTGTGTGTGTGTGTGTGTGTGTGTGTTTTCGTCTTTCTACTTGCGCTCGCAGACTACGCCATTCATTGGCTTAGTACCAGCACCGTCAGGCTGTTGCAGCATCTGTTGCATTTAAATTGTGAACTTAACCAACTTATCTTGCCTGAGAAGCATTGAATGAAAAAACACCTGGTCAGGCAAAAGCTTCCCATTTAGCCTTACAGCAAGCTTTACTTAAAGCTACATCATTTTCAACGTCAGCTTCTCCTATGCACAACTTCCTGTGGGTCGACTTGCTTTAATATACCAAGTTACTTAAAATAACGAAATGAAAGAAGGCACCCCCTCCCAAAAAAAAAGAAAAAACAACCACAAAAAACAAGGACAGACCACATGTTGAACTAGCAGCTGGTATACTTGTCATGCCATGATTGTTTTTATTTTAGTGGGCGTCTAGTTTGCAGCACATTATTATGGTTATCAAGTTATCACTGGCCGCCGCACGAGACTGCCCGCCGCCGTCGTCGCAGACTATAAGTGTGGAAGCCATGGCATGCACATAAATAACTGAGCTTCATGGTTACCACGGTACACATTACATGTATATGTATACCAGCGTGTGCTCGGAGCAGTTCCGACTTGACGAAACATCTGCTTAGCTGTTCGCAGTGCTCCCTTTGTGATTTTAATAACGTATGATCTGGATGAAAACCTTTCTACTGTTGCGAATATTAATGTGGGGTGTGACTTTGAAAATGAATTTCAACATTTGGCTGTACAGCAGTTGTAATACATATTAGGGTTTTAAAATTTGGATGGAATTTTAAAGATATACGCAGGTTTCATTGGAGCTGAAAATTAGGTTAAAATTGTATTTTGCCTTTCTTATTTTTGTTTTTTTCTACATATGTACTTTTTTGTCAAGGTCAACTATTGCAGAGCATCGCAATTTTGTATAGAGGTTGCAACCAATGCTTTATAGAAGTAGAACTAAAATTGTGAGCGTACAAGAAAAGCTAGATCTGTTATGTTTTTTTACGCTTGTCGACGGATGAATATTGCCAGTTACGAATGTTTTCTTATACTAAAAAATCACAATTGCACCTAGGTCACTAATTCTAGTTCCAATTATGTAAATGCCACCAATTAACACATGTGCGAATATTTACTTCCTTGCGCCTTCTAGTTCCCGAAAAACAAGTACACAAACCTCCGAAAATGTTGTTTTGAGAACAACGCAGAGATCACGTAAAGGTACACCCACATTTTCTGTCAACGTGTCGAAGAAAAAGGAACCTAAAACTATTTTCGAAACCGCGAGTAGTCAAGTGTAATCATTTTTCTGAAAGATAAAGAATTTTTCTGTCAGATGATTACAAAATCTCACAATTTTTTGACCAAATGAAGTCTCACGCCAGCTTAAGAAAGGCAGGAGTCAAGGAAAGATGGAAGCTTTTATGAAAATTCGTAAGCAGGCGTTTTGCTGGACCCACCTTAAGAAGATACTCACAATTCCGTTATAATAAGAGTGACAACGTTACAAATCATCTTCAAACTATTCGAAAAAATATTTATTTGGAGTTGTCATTCAATATACTGTCTCAAATGTGCAACTATGGAACGCTTTACCGCGTAGCATCACGTCATACACATAATTTTATTGATGCAAGCAACTTCTTCGCGTTCATCTACTCAAAGGAGTAACAGATATTTAAAAAAAAAGCGTTTTTTGCGCATTTCTAACAAAGCTATCGTAACATTTGCATTTATTTGTATTTACTTGTGCTTCTGTGAATTTACTTGCTTTTTAGTTTAATATAAGCCACTTCTGTTAATTAGTGCACCCCTGCCATAACCCCTGAAAAGGCTCTGCGGCACTACCTCTATAACATAACCGGCCATTACATGTATAATAGAGAATAAAAGTTGATTGATTGATTGATTGATTGATTGATTGATTGATTGATTGATTGATTGATTGATTGATTGATTGATTGATTGATTGATTGATTGATTGATTGATTGATTGATTGATTGCAATACTGCTATTTGCCGACCTTCAGCATTCATGTTTTCAGTAGTTATACTGCTGCTTTCGCCTTGTTTCCTTTTCACAGAAGTCTACCGATTAACACCTTCATCATTCACATTGAGTCTTTAACTCAAAGCGTCTGAAAAAGTACTCACAAGTCTGGGTTCTCCTTCCACTTCCGTCTGTCGTCTTCCTTCAAATTTTACCGTCATTCCCTGCGATATACGGAGGAACTTATAACTTGTAGTTTGTGACACGCATGCTACATAACAGCTGTCCAATGCGTTGCTGTGAAAGGAACAGTTCCACCCTACTTCCGCTGCGAATACAAATGCTTCATGACTGAAACTCTCTAGTGAAAACTCTAAATAACCTTTAAGACGACAGCGCAAGTCAAAGACAATCGAACGTTCCTGTGCAGATCTTCATGCTTGAGGTGCCATTCGGTGAATGTGGAACACGGTTCATCTCAATGAATCTCAAGTCAAAACTCGCGAGAGCAGCCTGTACATGTGCAAGATATTGCACCAAACCAATTGCTTCTCAACGTTATCTTTACGACGAATATACACGAAAAGACTGCATGCAGGAAACTCTCAAGTTCTACGATATACCAGTATTCTTAATCATGTGACTTGAATCAGCATATAATCTGAGCAAGGACTAGAGAGGTTAATACAGGAATTTTCAGGATTTCCTCTATTTCACTCATGCTGGTTCAGGCCAACACTAAGCAATACAGCGAGCTAACAAACTCGAAAAGCGTCTATTGGGACTAGATATATTAAAAAGCACACAACGTATTCTACAAAGACTGACGCCAACAGCCGTCGATAGTCAGTAAAAAAACACCAAATAAGAACACCAACACCGAGTACCGTTCACAGCAGATACACAAGTCCAACTGCAGAACTGTTACGTGAGTACGAGCAAAGGCGGGACAAAATGGTACGAGTTCTCTGCAAGCATTTGGCTAATTGCATTCCTGCGCCTCTTAACGAAGCATGTGTTTCCTATGCAGTAGTTTTGTTGCGCATGCGCGTTACTTATGCCTATTTTTCCATTCATCGGATTTTATACAATTAACTTAAACTCTCCCATGTGGCTATTTTTATTCCGTGCGCCTTGTTTCGCAGAGACATGTCAGAATCGCAATGATTTAAGTATATTACGCCAGGAGAATGCTGTTCTTTTTACTGGTGGAATGCGCACTGCATCCTCGAGCGTCGCAACAACCAAAATAAGCACCCCTTTTCTGGCGTAAACATGCGCAGTCACTGTGATTTCTAGTTGACGCACACGAGACTAAGTGTACAAGCACGCATGCAATGCCACGTTTCGACACAAGAAACATTCTTCGGTAAAAACCCGAAGAATTCAGCTGGCTACTCGATTGCAGATACTATATTAAATGGGCAGACCTTCTCGGCAAACCTGAGTAAGCCTACATACAATGAAACCAAGGAAATCAAAGGGGGCATTATCAGTAGCTTTAAACTGCAGTGTCGCAATTGTGACATAAGTGGATATGAAGTCAAACTGAACGAAAAAACACTTTTGTCGTCAGTGGGAGCCAAACCCACGACCTTCGATTTACACGTGCGATGCTCTACCAATTGACAGACGACGGCGGGCGCTCACCCGTCCACTTTTTCGCGTATTTGTGTGCTGCAATCCTGCAGGAGTTGTTACCCAGCGCCATTCGACGTCAAAGAAACAAGTGTAGGACACACTTTTTTGCCAGATAACTTCCCGTAGCAGGAGATACAACTGGGAGCTGACCAATAAACCCTCGCATGCCTCCTAAAGGAACGAGATATTTTCATCTACTTTTAATTAATTTCCATTTATGTCATAATTACTACAGCACAGTTAGAAACTACAAGTAACATCCGCTGTTCTTTCCTTCACTTCATTAGGTGTTGTCTAACAAGTAAACGAGCCATTCGAGCCATTCCGTTCCTTTCGCGGATAATTCTTCCGTGTTACGGTGTAATATGATCCCCATAGTAGTGAGCTCGCAAAGGCAATGATGCTTTATTTCAAGCTTTGAAATCTTTCAACAGCGGGGCTTTTTAAGCTCGGAGAAATTCGGCTAGTCGTGAACGCAAATTATCATAATCGTTAACGGCCTTTTCGTTAAGCCTAGCGGGTGCAGCGCAATAATTCGGCCAACACGCGCTCTCTTCGTCCGCTTCTTCATCTTCCGCTTCGCTCCCAGAACACGTGCGCCGATTTGTCCGGCGTTGGATGCAATAACTCGGATGGGCGAGAGAACGAGTACAGAGAGAGATAGGGTTGAAGGAAGGAAAGGAGGAGGAAATGAGATAAGAAACGGAGAGGAGGAGAAGAAGGAACAAAGAAAACGAAATAAAAAATTTTGGCGAGGCGGGATTCGAACCCGGGTACCCACGGTCCGAAGGCGAACGTCATAAGCACTCGGCTATCGAGGTACAGCACGAAGACACGTATATATGGGAACCATATGATTGCGTTGCTGTGAGCGAGAGAAAGAGAAAGTGCAGAGAAGAAAAGAGAAACGGAGAAAGAGACAGAAAAAAAGACAAAGAAATGGACAGAGAAAACAATAAAGAGGCATAAAGAACGAGAGATAAAGAAAGCACAGCGTAGCCATCTACAGGGTGTTTCACATAAAAAGCATCAAGTAATAAAAAATAAAGCATAGGCGCTAGGCGTCCCCAATGAGCGCAGTACTGTTCTGAGACATAAAGAGCACGTCAGAATATTTTTTTCCAATCCGCTAAGGTCGGCAATTAACAAAGATTGCTTAATGAACTTTTTCAATAGTAACTCTAGAGAAAAGTTGTCAATACAAAAGTTGTAGCGCTTGCTCGGGAACGTCAAATTTCTCAATGTATGTTAAGATAACTACCCTGCTTAATTTTAGGGGCTAAGCTCCTTATGCCGTGGGTCTGTCCATCCTCCCTTTGTTTGTACCGTTGTAGTAGCCACCTCTAGTTCGTGAGAAGCGCGCGTTCTGGTATGCAGTAGAAGAAGGAGACGACGTTGACGAGTGATACTCTCGTGCGTGTTTGCCTGTGTGGCATTCTTTCCTCTTTACTGCGCGCGTTCTGGTTTGCAGTAGAAGAAGAAGACGACGTTGACGAGTGAGACTCTCGAGCGTGTTTGCCTGTGTGGCATTCTTTCCTCTTTACTGCGCGCGTTCTGGTATGCAGTAGAAGAAGAAGACGACGTTGACGAGTGAGACTCTCGAGCGTGTTCGCCTGTGTGGCATTCCTTCTTCTTTACTGCGCGCGTTCTGGTATGCAGTAGAAGAAGAAGACGACGTTGACGAGTGAGACTCTCGAGCGTGTTCGCCTGTGTGGCATTCTTTCTTCTTTACTGCGCGCGTTCTGGTATGCAGTAGAAGAAGAAGACGACGTTGATGAGTGAGACTGTCGAGCGTGTTTGCCTGTGTGGCATTCTTTCCTCTTTACTGCGCGCGTTCTGGTATGCAGTAGAAGAAGAAGACGACGTTGACGAGTGAGACTCTCGAGCGTGTTCGCCTGTGTGGCATTCTTTCTTCTTTACTGCGCGCGTTCTGGTATGCAGCAGAAGAAGAAGACGACGTTGACGAGTGACACTCTCGAGCGTGTTCGCCTGTGTGGCGTTCTTTCTTCTTTACTACGGCTCGTGTTTTCAACGACACCCGAAGACAACATTTCAGAAGTAACACGCCATGAGGCTCCCTCTTGGCACGCTTTCTCTTTAGCTCGGAGTCGCCAGATAGAAGACAAGGTTGCGGAGCGGAGGGCACGGAAGGCGGCGGCAGCGCGCGCTCGCAGACAGAATCGTGAGGTGAGAGCCCGCGAGCACGAAGCTGCACGTCGACGCCGCGAAGCAGATTCCGCCGTTCGAGCCCGCGAAGCTGAAGCTGCTCGACAAGCTCGACAAGCTGCACGGCTGCGGCGAAAAGACCCCGCCGTTTGAGCCCGCGAGGCCGAAGCTGCTCGACAAGCTGCACGACTGCGGCGCGAAGACCCCGCCGTTCGAGCCCGCGAGGCCGAAGCTGCACGGCTGCGGCGCGAATGGGATCTTCAAAATGTGAAGGACCGTGAAGCGGCGAGAAAGCGCGCGTACCGGCAGGCAGAGCCCGAGACTGTGCGAGCACGTGAAGTGGCTGCAAAACGCATCAGGCGGGCTCTGCCCGAATATGCCGACGCGCGCTTCCAGCGGTACTTCCTTGATCACAGTTTCGGCCATAGTTGCGGTGTGTGCGACAGATTGTGGTTCTCAAACAATATATATTTCATCAAGAAGGACCACGCTCGCGCCAATGCCATCGCCGTGCTGCAGCGCGAGTTCGCTTCGCCCCACTCATCATCATTCGCCCCGCGTATATGCTGTGTTTTTTTTTCTCCGGCCTTACTTTAAAGCGCGCCAATTTTTTAAAAAAATACCACGTGACTGCCGCCAACCGCGCGGCGCTTTTAGCGCCTTCAAATATAAGTTAAACGAATTATCAAAAGCTGCTTTGCGCACGATGTTCGATGGAACAGGTTATTGGTGACTGTGATGGACCTTAAGCGACAAAATGAGCTTACCGTTTAAACAACAACAACAACAACAACAACCACAATAACAACAAAACATTCTTCAACGAAAAAGCGGCAGCCGCGGAGCAAATGTTACATCAGACAGTAGCCAGCATTTGATGCACCGTAGGCATTTTTTTCTTTTCCTTTCGCACCAATGAAGAAACACATTGGAAGGAGCGAGGGTGACAGCGTGATGAAGGAGCGAGATAAAAGATTCACTCACGCGTGGCGGCCGCTCTTTCGTAGGTTTTCTTTAGACGGTACGCCCCTATCATCATTTAGCGTCTATCGCAGTGACCGGTAGCCTGCTTAATCGACCTTCGTGCGCGGAGCAGCCTTTAATAATTCGTTCAACTTATATTTGAGCGCACTAAAAGCGCCGCGCGTTAGGCGGCAGTCACGTAATATTTTTTAATTCGCGTGCTCTAATGAAAGGCCAGGAAAAAAAATTAGGCAGGGTAGTTATCTTAGCACAGATTTAAAAATTCGATGTTTCTGGGCAAGCGCTGCAACTTTTGTATCGGTGATTTTAGGGGCGAAGCTGCTCTTAGTCTAACCTTGTCACGTCTCCGTTGTCCGGCGTAACCACTTTTGTAAACTTCCCACTACTTAGTCTTTGCAAACATCCCACTACGATCCATCACCGATCCATTACTTCACCGACCATAAAGCCGTTATAATGAAGGGGGAACGGAAGCCACCTTTGCAAACTGCCCACTACTTCATCTTTGCAAACATCCCAATACGACCCATCACCGATCCATCACTTCACCGACCATAAAGCCGTTAAAATGAAAGGGGGAACGGAAGCCACGTCTAGCTACCACTTACGAATAATAAAATTTCTTGTATAAATATATACAGTGTTTGTCAGGTCTTTGATGATGTGCTGGTCTATCACTTTGACTACTGCTGGGCGAAACCACTGAAGATTTCGCGGTGTAACCATGATTGCTTCAGGAGCTTCGCCCACGCTCTTCATCATTCACCCGTGGATATGCTATGAATTTTTTTGTCTAGAGTTACTATTTAAAAAGTTCATTAGGCAATCTTTTGTTAATTACGGAGCTTCGCGGTTTGGAAAAAATATTCTGACGTGCTCTATATGGCTCAGAACAATACTGCGTTAATTAGAGACGCGTAGTACCCATCTTTAATTTTTTTTAACACGAAAGTGTTTTATGCCGGGTTCCACCAAGACTTTCATGACGTATTTCCGTCACGGAAGTACGTCAGCAAAATGAATTCAATCAGATGGCAAAGGAAAAAAAACTTAGAAAAAGTTCCGTTGAGGGGAATCAAACCCATGACCTCTCGGTCCGCGACCATGGCTGGCGGACGTTTAGCCCACTGAGCTACCGCCAAAGACATTACGGAGCCGACATGAACGCGCCTTTTATCTTTCACACTTGCCTCTCGCAGTGATCTTGGATGGATGGATACTATGAGCGTCCCCTTTATAACGGGGCGGTGACATCTGTGCCACCAGGCTGCAAAAAAACAAAAACAAAAAAAAATGCGCCGTTGCAACGACCGTCCCATTCAGCGTGTTTCCAATACAAGTTTAATTTCGTCAACGCTTTAATACACCGTGAGGTGGCGGTTTTAGCGCAAGCCTCGCTCATTGCATCCATCCATATCGACAAATAGCTCTCCGACGCTCGCCTGGCTGTCGCACCGCGTTCCCTGCTCGCCCTGTGAGAAGTAACGGCCTGGCTAGAGGGAAGACACGACGCGCGTAGCGTTCCTCTTCGCATTTCACGACGCTTTGAAGAAGTGCATATCGAGCATTAGTGTTTATTATGTGCTTGTTGATGTCATCTTTGCGCGAGATTCACCATATGCGGAGTCCACGTATATGTTAAGAACTTTAGCTACCGCAAGGTTTAAATCATGATCATGGGCGTTAGTCGTCGGTACGGAGATGTGCCACTAGGCGTCAACGTGAGTGCGATGCGTCCACATCAAGCGGTGCTATATCTCCCAAACAGCAGACATTGTACAAGCTCTCATATACCAATGCACTGTAAGCAATAAACTACTTCTGTGGCGACACGTTTCACTTTCGTGTTATACCGATTCCTATGACGGAGGGATCAACCAACCATCTTTTTAATACTTGGTGCTTTTTTAGCTAAAACACCCTGTATAGTGTAGTGCAGAAAGGGAGTGGGAAAGGTAAATGAAAATAAGGAGGAGGGAAAGGAGGAGAGGAAGGCCATCAGCTTCACTGTTTAAACAGTCTTCGCGCCTCTATTGCGTAGCTACCGCAATTTATTTAAAGGTCCGTGAGGGTTAACAAATAAAAATCACTCGATCTCTATTTCTGATCTGTCTCTAACTGCTGACATTAACAGGCACTAATTATTACTCGCTTCACCAATGGCAAAGCGGTTTTTTTATATTTTTCGTTCATTTAACAAATCTTTTACACACAAGAAACACGCGCTTGCTTACAAAACACCTTAGAAAATCCGAAAGTGAGTATTAAGCCGGAATTATACGGGCACATGGTATTTAGTTCGCACATAACCGTCATTGCGTGGCTTTTTAGAATATGAAAATGCATCTTATTCAGCGGCGCTTTCAATATTCATTAAAGCTTCGAGTTGTTAATGACTAAGGATAGCTATGTGAATAACCTACCGAATGCGCTAAATCGTACGTGTCACCTTGGAAAGAACACTGGATGAATTCGGGACTCTGGGCCACTAACGCCTCCAGGCGCGAATTGTGATGGACTTTTGATAAGTGCGTCAAATTTATAATTTCTTACTAGACGCTTGGCACATCGTTGCGAGAAAGTTATGATACAATGCTGCGTTGTACATACATATCGTATAGTCACTATAATTACGGAGAAGTGAAATACATACTTTTCGTGCAGTCGGTTATGTTGGGTTGTGGCACAAAATGAAGTGACTCGAAGTACGTGCCAAAGTTGTACTTGAAATCAAGAGTTCGATGGAATCTCGTCTGGCCGGGGGAAGGCATTGCGAGAAATTGAAATGAACGCCGAACACGAACATATTTGCGAACAACCTAAACGTCGGTTTGTTTTGTTTTTGTTTTTTTTTTGTGTATATGCGTTCATGTCAACTTCTTTCAGAAATTTGCTTAACGGCTCGAAGCGTTGTGAGAAATAAAAAAAAATTCGCAATTGATGTCGTTAGCAGCACGATGAAAATACGGTAAAACGGGGTACTCTTTTCTTCCAACATTACCCCAGCGATACAGATTAGGTATGGAGGGGGCTGAACTTATGCAAAGCTAAATGTCTATTGGTTTCCACGTTTCTTATCATCCTTATTCTCACAATTAGCAAAAAACAAGTCGTTCATAGCAGTATATAGATACACTGCGCCTTGGAAGGGATAACTAAAGAGAACGGTTCCGCACAGACGCATTGAGATTGACCCGTTATGCATCCAGGATAATTCGCAGTTCCTAAGAGCCCCTTTCGTAGACGACTCACTTGCATCAGACCGCAGGTAGACTTGACCGTTTTGCTGCCTTGTACGGAGACTCTGGGATGTACTCCGGCCGGCACGCATACCACGACTCTTGGCACGAATCGAATGGTAATAGCCTTCGAAGAGACGACGGCAGGCGGTTCCAGAAAGGGAGCACGGCACTACGGCGTTTCGAAAGCAGGTTTTTGTTTCGCGAGTGAAGCTGCGTCCACCCAGAGGCAAGAGAAGTTGCAAAAGGAAAACGGCGCTTCTCAATACGCTCTAGGGTGAGACCGGGTATTCTCCGAAAGCGCTCGCCCACTGCTTGCATGGCAAAGCCTATTGCGACACGCGCATCGTAATGAGTAACCACGTGGTGCTTATGGTGCGCTCCGATGCGCTCCGTGACCGTGCCGGTCAAAGTAACACCACTTCTGTTGAGTAAGTGTAATAAAAATAGACGCTCATCACGCGACGGAAAGATAATTACCACGCTCTTCGCGCAAGAGCGAAGTGTCTTAGCCAGAGATCAAGTGAAATGCATTGCATCGCGATCAAGGATAGGCGAAGTTTCCAAGTGCCATCAGACCTTGACAATTGCATATGTGCACGCTAGACTTTTCGGTGGGAAACTGCTCCCCCCCCCCCTTGAACCCTCCGTTAGACAACTATAATACCTTGTACCGGGGCGTGCCATATGCTTTACCAACACGTTGATCTTTTTCCTATCGCTTGAAACTGACTGCACACTTGTTCTAAAAAAATAAATAACAACAACGACAACAACAACAACAACAACAACAACAATAATAATAATAATAATAATAATAAAGACACCGTCTTTATTATTATTATTATTAAATAGAGAAAGCTTCCACTGTCGGAGCCACTGGCAGCTTTCTGCACCTCACGTCGTTTTGCAGGGCCTCCGTGATCGGCCCACCTTTGACCAAGCGACGATGTCATGCGATGACGTCGTTATGTGAAGTCACGGTGTGTGACGTCATGATGGCGTCACACATTTCGGACACCTGTGAGGTCATCACATGACCATCTCTTCCATCACTCGCGTTGACGCGGACGGTCAATTTTCGCGTTTGATTAGGCGTGTAAGGCTTTCGCCTTTAAAAAAGGGACAACTGAAATCGCGACATTGAAAGGAGCCGATTATCCCGCGAAGCTGCTTCTTTCAAGGCAGTTACAATAAGAATCAAGCATGTTCTGCATATGTTGTGACCTGTTCGTACACGTTAGGAGCGAGGCCCCGAATAACCTCTCCACTTTTCATGAAAGAGCGTATATCTCTGCTTCAGTCTGCTGCATGGGCGTACGCACAGGGAAGGCGGTGGGGTGTGCCTCTGGTTAATTTCCCGTCCTTGTGCTGTGTTTGACCGTGTAGGAGCTTCAGTGGGAGGTGGCCAAGGAGATAGCGGAGGGGGGGGGGCGATGATGCGGTGAAATTTGGCTGCCCCCAAATCACCACGATTGCCACAATTTCTTGTCGTACGAGGGCAGTGGGGAACGTTGTCGTCTCATATACCTTTACGAAACAGGCAAAAACAAACCTTCTCGTAACGCATTTAGAATGCTTCTATTCATTTTTAGGGGCGAAGCTCCTTAAAACGGCACCCGTTCGTCCCTCGTAGTTGTCGTAGTCCTAGTGCGTAACCAGTCGTAATGCTAGTACCAAATCTTGACCTCCAATGTGGTGCCGGTGGGAGATTTCTCCTGTGCGTTGTTGAACAATAAAAAATTCGCAGCGTGCGCCTTAACTAAAAGCCGAATTCTTCTGTCTCTCATCCCAATTAGCAGCCATTGGCATGTTCCAGTAGGAAACGTTAGTAGAAGTAGAAGTGTAAGTGTTAGCTCAAAGCCGACTTCTTCCGTCTCTCATTCCCATTAGCAGCCATTGTTTACCTCCAAGGTAGTGCCTGGTGAGATTTCTCCTGTGCGTGATTAAACAATAAAAATTTTGTTCAAAACGCCGTTGATTGATGAAATAAACCAACGAAAGACGCCAGATATTTTCTAAAAGCAAGACGAAAGAACGCCAGATGTTTCTAAAGCAAAACGAAAAGACGCCAGCTGCTTAACGAAAGACGCCAGATGTTTTCTAAAGCAATGGTTTTCTAAACAATGAAAATTCACAGCGTACATGTAAAATTAAAGTGAGCTGCAAGTCGTCATAACTCATCGAACTTTTAGTATAGACGCGCCCGATCTCACGTCGGTGATGATGTACTGGGCAGAATTCACGGAAGATTCACGGTTTACCGATGAACCTCCGCAGCTTCGCCCACTCATCATCATTCACTCCGTGGATATGCTGTGATTTTTTAATTTCCATTTTATGGCATTGGTGAACTCCTCAGTTTACCTAATTATAGACTCACTTATGTAGGGCACCCGTAAAAAACACTCGGTTCATATCCAAGCACACAAAGAAAGTTTGTACGGTCGGCCTTGAAGTAAGTGACGGTGACGTGTTACGTGTGAAGAAATATGAACGTTTCGGAACCGTTTACATGTTCCTTGATAACCTGCATGCACGAAAGAAGGGAACATTTTTCGAGGGGCTCGTTTCTTTGTTAGACACAAATGAAACCAGCAGACCGACAGAGCATCAGACGCGTAACTCGAAGGTTGTGGGTACAGGCGCCGTCGACGGATAAGGTGATTTTTAGACCACTTTAATTCATTCCAGTTTACGCAATAATTTGTATGAGACAGCTAACGACAACAATTATCGCCCATATGTTTTCCTTGGCCTAATTGTTTGTTGCTTTAACTTGGTTGGTAACTTGCATATCATCATTTTCAGCACCCCTCGGCTGTAATACAAGCTGCCCTATAAAATATACCGAAACGATCTACTCGACTGTCAGCCACACCCAAAGTCGCAGTGGCACTGTGACCATTTGTTGTTTTCGACTTGGCTCTTCGATCACATTCGGCTGTATTCTACGGAAACTGCTGGAGTGTTGTCTCGTTCCGACTTTTCTATTCGCCAAAAAAGCGCCACACGGGCAATGTTCTACCACGATCGCTGGACGAAAAAGCGGTTATGCAAAATAAGCGACCACTGCAACGGAATTTGAGAAGACACCGAGGTAAAAAGGCGAAAGCGGGAACGACTGCGGCGAAATTCTATAGCGGAGCTATTTTACTGGAGTTCGTGTGTACATTCATAGAACAGAAAAATTGCTTTCCTCTGCAACCACAGAAGCAACGTTGATTAGGTCTTTTACACGAGAAAATGAATATAACTCGACTGTGTATTGGAAACGGTCGTTTTATTTAAAACACAAATTTTTATTAGTATTTGTGAGGAATTACCAGATTATTAAACTAGAAGGTGACTTTACTAATCCGTTCCTTAAATAAATGAGTAGAATCCCAACACAGGAGACAAAGGATGGTAACAAACCGAACCCTCTATCTTGCGTTGTTGCTCATATTTCTAAAAAACATGCACCACCGCTTCCCCCCCCCCAAGCCCCCCACGCAAAGTTAGCACATTTCTACAACTCCGCAACTTAGAAGAAAATGATGTGAATATTTTGGGAAATGCGATGATAATGCATCTAACGTGGCAAAATTTATGCACAATACCTACCTAAACAGAGCAAGCAGTTTCTTTCCTTACAGATTTTACCCTTCGACGACTTACATAAGATACGCATGTTTACACTACTGTCAACTAATATCACCCTTTCCGTGTGTCACTAGTAGATGAGGCTTGGCCTTTTTGCACAATAACTATTATGTGGTAACTGAAATATTCCGAAGTTTAATAATCGTTATGTTGGGCTTCTTTGACAATTCAACGCTAATAACATCTCGGATGCCACTGCATTCGCAAAACAAGAGCGTGATCGCATATTGCGAACACATTACAGCAGCACTATTCGCAACTTTTACGGCCTATAGGTGGCGCGACTGTACATCCAAAATGGCGGTCGTTGAGATTATCGGCCCGCTGCAGACGGTTTAGGAATGTACACGTTTGGCGAAGAGTTCAGCTCTTTACGCTTCGGTAGCACTCCGATTTATGTTTTTGTGAAAGCAGGATGGTGTTGACATATTATAATAAGTAGAGGAATGTCGGGTACGTTATTGGAACCTCATTATGAAGATAAATATGCACACAATTCTAATAAAGCAAACACACGTTGCTCGCGTCGCTTAATCGCGCGTTGCAACCCCCGCTGTGTTGTTAGCACAATATGGTAGTAGGAGTCTCAGTAAAGATCTCTCAGTGATATCAGAGACATTCTCGGAGACGTGCTTTATCTCATTTCTGCTTGCATTGCATTCTGCCGCGTAGCTTGCTCAGCTCACTTCAAAGCACGAAGTAATGTAAATAAAGGAAAAAAAATTTGTTGCCCTTCGAGACCAAAGCACAAGAACGACTTGAGGCATGTGCGATTATCAAAAATACGATTTTATTGCGCTTTTTTGGTAAAAAGAGAGAGAGAAAAAAAAACAGCGGAATGCCACAATAGGTCGACAAGCAGCGAATGAAACCAGCGGCAACACGCAATTTTCACGTTTAAGATGTGACGTTTCCGTTATCATCCTACGCTTTTGGTGTTTATGAGAAGTGCAATAAGTAACATCGTACGGGCAGGGACAAAAAAAAAAAAAAAATCAGCGCCATCAGAAAGTAATATCGAACAAAAAGTGCTGAAGATATGAAGCTAGGTCACGGAGGCACATCACAGCCACTTCAGATGTGGAATGGTGCCATGGACACTTTGAAACCGGACTTTTCATTATATGCTAGAGGCGGAACGCATTCCTAATCAGTTCTGGTACTGTCTGCACACCGACTGTGTCGAGCGGAGGAACGAAGCGCGAGAAAGGTGATATGAGGTAGTAGACATATACTCGGACACAAAATGGGATTCCGCGTACATTCATGGGCCTTGGTTATTTGCTTGCGAAGTTTTTAACCCGCTTAACCACTCACGGCTTTTCGAGGCGCTAATCTGAAGGGGAGGCTTTTGCTTTGCCTCCCGCTGTACGCTGTGAGCATCGGGGCCCGCAGTAAAATCATTTGCCTTTTTCTATTTATTTTCCGTTTACATTGAGGAACCGAAAGTGTCAAGCCAATATCCAGACCGTGCACACCATCGCGAAACGACCCCAAACGAGACAAAACAAGTGGCAACATTCGCTGACTCCAGCGGGTCCAACATTTCAATAATCTCAACAGAGCTTCCGGCGGCCACCACTCGGCGGCGCCACGGTACGTGAAAGTTGCGAATACTGAAGAATTACCAGGTCTCCGAAGTAATCGGATGTTTAGATGCGTGACTAACTGATATATTTATTGGGTATATACATATTTCTTTTTAAATGCGAAGCATTTCTTAGCGAACTTCTGCGACTTTGAGCGTATCTATCTATCTATCTATCTATCTATCTATCTATCTATCTATCTATCTATCTATCTATCTATCTATCTATCTATCTATATATCTATATATCTATCTATCTATCTATCTATCTATCTATCTATCTATCTATCTATCTATCTATCTATACTTTGGGCTCTCCTGGTCGCTTGGTTAATCGAATGTACACCAAAATTGGTATGGCGTAACATGACTGTATGACGAACTGAAATGATAAGTCATAGCATGAAAATCATGACACGCATGTCATGTACAGCATGATTTTCATGCCACGGTCATGGAGCGCTGGCGGCCGTTTCGCTAGCTTGATATACACCACACTTTATATCTTGCGACGTGACTGTGTGACGAACATAAATGAAACGAGTTAACATGAAAATCATGACACGCATGTCATGTACAGCATGACTTACGTGCCACGCTCATGGTGCGCTGGTGGCCGTTTCGCTAGCTTGATCTACCCCGAAATTGGTATTGCGTGACGTGACTGTGTGACGAACATAAATAACACACGAGTTAACATGAAAGTCATGACACGCATGTCATGTACAGCATGACTTACGTGCCACGCTCATGGGGCGATGGTGGGCGTTTCGCTAGCTTTATATACACCAAAATTGGTATCTTGCGACGTGACTGTGTAATGAACATAAATAACACGAGTTAACATGAAAATCATGACACGCATGTCATGTACAGCATGACTTACGTGCCACGCTCATGGTGCGCTAGCGGCCGTTTCGCTAGCTTGGTATACACCAAAACTGGTATCTTGCGACGGGACTGTGTGATGAACATAAATAACATGAGTTAACATGAAAATCATGACACGCATGTCATGTACAGCATGACTTACGTGCTACGCCCATGGTGCGCTGGCGGCCGTTTCGCTAGCTTGATATACACCGAAATTGGTATCTTGCGACGTGATTGTGTGACGAACATAAATAAGACGAGTTAACATGATAGTCATGATACACATGTCATGTAAAGCATGACTTACGTACCACGCCCATGGTGCGCTGGCGGCCGTTTCGCTAGCTTGATATACACCGAAATTGGTATCTTGTGACGTGATTGTGTGACGAACATAAATAACACGAGTTAACATGATAGTCATGACACACATGTCATGTACAGCATGACTTACGTGCCAAGCTCATGGTGCGCTGGCGGCCGTTTCGCTAGCTTGATATACACCGAAATTGGTATCTTGCGACGTGATTGTGTGAGGAACATAAATAACACGAGTTAACATGATAGTCATGATACACATGTCATGTAAAGCACGACTTACGTGCCACGCTCATGGTGCGATGGTGGCCGTTTCGCTAGCTTGATATACACCGAAATTGGTATCTTGCGACGTGATTGTGTGAGGAACATAAATAACACGAGTTAACATGATAGTCATGATACACATGTCATGTAAAGCATGACTTACGTGCCACGCTCATGGTGCGATGGTGGCCGTTTCGCTAGCTTTATATACACCAAAATTGGTATCTTGCGACGTGACTGTGTAATGAACATAAATAACACGAATTAACATGAAAATCATGACACGCATGTCATGTACAGCATGACTTACGTGCCACGCTCATGGTGCGCTAGCGGCCGTTTCGCTAGCTTGGTATACACCAAAACTGGTATCTTGCGACGGGACTGTGTGATCAACATAAATAACACGAGTTAACATGATAGTCATGATACACATGTCATGTAAAGCATGACTTACGTACCACGCTCATGGTGCGCTGGCAGCCGTTTCGCTAGCTTGATATACACCGAAATTGGTATCTTGCGACGTGATTGTGTGACGAACATAAATAACACGAGTTAACATGATAGTCATGATACACATGTCATGTAAAGCATGACTTACGTACCACGCTCATGGTGCGCTGGCGGCCGTTTCGCTAGCTTGATATACACCGAAATTGGTATCTTGCGACGTGATTGTGTGACGAACATAAATAACACGAGTTAACATGATAGTCATGACACACATGTCATGTACAGCATGACTTACGTGCCAAGCTCATGGTGCGCTGGCGGCCGTTTCGCTAGCTTGATCTACCCCGAAGTTAGTATTGCGCGACGTTACTGTGTGACGAACGTAAATAATAGGAGTTAACATGAAAATCATGACACGCATTTTCCTCAATGACATACAAGACGATGTATGCAGCTCTTTGCTGGCTGCTTCGCATTACATCGATTCCCACAATGCGTGTGATCTGCCGGCTTTTTTCTTATCGTCGTCACAACCCTTTCTTGCGCGGTTCTGGATCTGAAAGTTGCTCATTTGCTATATTGTTCCATTTCTCATTCTTCTTTTGAGTATTAGAATTCCTACAACGTTATTTATAGTTTGTCAGAAGCGCAATCGCAAAAAAAAAGTACCTTGGCCCAAACTGGCTTAGGGCTATGGATCCACTCAGTGCAGGTGAACTTTGCACGGACGAAAGAAAGATGTGAACTTCAATTAGGCTCAGTATTAGTAATATGTGATTAGACCTTTTGTAAAGCGACCGTGGCCTCAAACCCCGTAGAACACTGAGTGTCATCGTAACAGTCAGCCTATCTTGCGCCCAGAGGAGATCGAAGGTCGCTCTCATTGATCACCTACACACCCTGTCCAGCGCGGGCTCATTACATTTTATGGTTGCAGATTTCATCTTTTCTTCCATCCAGCTAATTCCTTGCCATCCTCGAACATGATTTTCAAATCTTGTTATCCACGGCGATGTTCCAACTGAGCATCTGTTATACGACCTTCTCATGGCGTGACCAGCCAGGTATATTTTTAAAGACGATAGTCTTTCTTGGGGAACTTAAACGCAGAAATTTTGGTCTGTCTTCCTGTCTTTCTGTTTGTCGGCACGTCACCCGATTCAGCCAACCGGCCAAGGTTGACCCACTTGCTTACCGCCCACCCATCTTGAACTGGTACGGCTGTTCATACTTGTGAACGTTGTCGATCAAAAAGTAAATATTACGCATATCTGAGGCGTAGAAGCATTAGGTAAGTATTAGGTGGTGTGTTCCTTTAATAGAAAATACATAGATACGCAATTTTAAAGACCGTGATGGTATGCGTTTAACGTTGAGACAGTAACGCGTTTATTAAGAGATTGCCACAGCTGAAGCGATCAGCGGTCCAAGCCGAGCAAGCGCGAGCGCCAACAACAACCGTCTTCGTCTTCTTCTTTCGCAGGCGTTCTTGTCTGCGCCCTACCATGTTACAAATCACTCCCCCGCGTAAAAGGAGTCATCCTGGCGACCTAAGGAACAGGTACAACTGGTGGGTCATAATGCGGCTTCAGTCGATCGACGTGAACAGTCTCGCGGCCGCGACGACGGCGGTCCGTAGATGATTGAACAGGCTCAATCATATAGTTAACTGAGGATGCTTGACGTAGGACGCGGTAGGAGCCTTCGTACTTAGGCAGTAGCTTTGTGGAAATGCCAGGAGAGGAGGAGGGAACGCGAAGCCACACCAACGTTCCAGGCGAATACGACTGAGGAGGCAGGTTTACGTCGTGACCGTCCTTCTGGCCCTACTCGCCCTACAATGTTACAACCCTAGTTTCTTAAGGTGCGCTGAAAATGCGACTGCGCTGAAACCTGTCTTCCTCCGTGCCCTCTGCACAAGCTCATGTTGTGTTTCGGTTTCGGTTCAGTATTGCATTGTACGAATGACAGGGGGCGCCGCTCTGACATTCCTGTTTTACCCAGGCGATGTGTAAGTCAGAGTTTGTGGAGAGTACTCGTTGAGTGCGGACGTTTCTTCTCTTTCGGCGCATCGCGCCAAACAGCGTGTTCGGGCTGGCCGGCGTCCCCACCGGTCGCCTTGGTCACCGCCGGTCTTCGCCTGCCGCTTCGCCGGGACTACCAGCCCGCAACACAGCACTCATGTTTCCCGACGTATTACCAGATGGCGTCCATATCTCACGCAGCGCATCTTCTATCGTCTTTAGACGACATTTGCAGTGAAGCACGCAGATACGCGGCCAATTTTTGTTCTCCCAATATCTACTAGGATATCTACTGTTCTTTCGCTCTCTGATCCTCTCTGCTCTCCTCCTACCTCTTAGTGTTATGCGTATCGTTTTTCGTTTTATCGTAGGCTGTGTAGACCTTAACTTGTAGTGTTTCTATTTTATTCTCCAAATTTCGGCCCCGCATGTTGGAACTGGAAAAATACGATGGCTCTATACCTTCCGCTTTAGTGACAGTGGTAAGTTTCCCGTCATGGGTTCTCACAAAGTGTACCGAATGCGCACCAAGTCGTCCTTACTCTTCGGTGGACTTCTTGTACGTGAGGGATAGCTCCCCTGTTATTATTAAAGCGAAACTTATTATAAGGTCACCAAACCGCACCTGATTTTTGTGGCGTAGTTCTCCGCCACCGCCGATGCCGCCGGTGTTCGTAACCGCTATCGCACGACATGAGAAAAAAATATCCAGGAACGAGCGGGACTTGAACCCAGGCTCTCTGGGTGGCAGTCGAGTATTCTACCACAGAACCACGCCGGTGTTCAAAACTCCTTAGCAAATTAAACGCCAGGCCTGCGCGGAAAGCACAGCACAGTCACAGCGAAAGATGGAAGAGCAGCATTTGTAGAGCCCGTAATAAATTCTCTTTGGGATACTAATACAAATAATTTAGCAACGTACCCACTACGCCACAAATCATAATTTTTGTGAAGTTTGGAAGCACCCACCACGACATTATTAAATGCGAAGCATTTCTTAGCGAACCTCTGGCACTTTGAGCGTTTCTACGTATCTATCTATCTATCTATCTATCTATCTATCTAGCCGCCTACGTCTGGGTGCTCTCATGATCGCCTCCTTAACCTGTTGTAGACCAAACTTTGCATGAGAGGGTAAGAGGATTTGACGAATATGATTGTCGGGTCATGACATGAATAACGTTAAAATCCTGTCGCGTACGTCGTCAAACCCTTTCCACTAGACACGTGTGGCACATACCCGTTTACCACGGGCCGCGGTGTACGGGTATGCGCCACAGGTGATTGACAGTTTATATCTACCCAGGAACGGCGAGAACAGACATTGGTAACCTAAATGCTAGATCGTTAAGGAAAACCAACATCGGCAGCGTTGACTGAACGCATGGAACGAATGAAAATTGGGATCCCAGCAGGAATCGAACCCAAGCATTCTGCGTGGCAATCAGGTATTCTGCCACTGAGCCACGCCAGGTCTATAAACTGGTTTGTAAAAACAGCCTACGCAGACGTAATATGCAACGTAATATGCAACGTCAATTGGGGTTGTGGTGCTGGTTATCTAATTTTACAAGAGCGCAATAAACACAACATGATTCTTCTACGATGCGTATACTCCTACGATACAGGCGTCATATCAGATTAACGTCTGTGGTTAGTGTTGGCTCCGCTTTTATAGCAGTCTAATAAACATAACGTTTGTATTCCTATGATTCAGCAAGCTATATTGAAGCATTGCTCGACCCCGGAGGAATGCATTAACGAAAGTTGCATATGATATCCACATCACCGCACCGTAAAGTGCACTTCGTCCACCAGAACGGCGCAGTGTCCTCTTCATTTCTTACGAGGCTGGGCGATAGCCTCATGCTGACCGAGGGTGATGCCAAATTGATTGACAGCCGCTTTGTAGACTAGGCTACGTAGGCCACATACGCCCAGGCAGTCTAGGAATACGACAAACACGATCCACTGATGTTGGTCTACGTAGCACTATCCAGGCCTACCAGCCTCGACGGCCTATACCTCACCAACGCGAAGGGTGGCTTCAGGTTCCGACATGTCGCCGGCTCTGTCGACACACAGTTTGTCAACGAAATGACCGAGGCATCCACGAATTCCAACAGCTCTACTATACCACATACTTCACTACACATAGACCCCTCATCACCACGATCACGACCGGATCCTATAACAAGTCATGAACAGCTGCTGGTGCTCACTGATCACGGTGATGATGCCCTTGTTCAAGAACTGTCAAGAACTTCTTGCACACATGTACACGGGTTCGTGAAACGTGCGTGCGTTCTCGGGACGCGTATAAGCACTATATTGTTACGAGGCATTGTGGATGAGCACGCCGTTGGAGACGAAGAGACGAGGAAGAAGCGGGAATGCCGCGCGAGATGCTGGCAGCCATTCGGTAGCACAGTTGCTTGTAAATATTGTAAATATACTTGCTGCTGTCTCTCTCGTGTATTCGTCATCCCCGTGACAATTTGGTGGAGGTGCTGGGTAGAAGAACCGCTGTACAACGGAGCTCCGCAGTGGTCGTCGACTCGGAGTTTCCAGGATGGAAGACGAGACCGATGCTATGACTACTAATGCATCGGCCACGACAACGCATGCACCGGCCCCGGCAACGCCTGCACCGGCCACAACGCCGCCAACGTACGTGTTGACGCATCCGAAAAACCCTGGGACGTTCTGCGGTACGGATGAAGTCGACGTCGAAGATTGGATTGCTGACTATAAGCGTACCAGTGCTCTCAATCGTTATGACCCGACCCTCATGCTGGCCAACGTGCTCTTCTACCTAAAAGGCACGGCAAAGGTATGGTACGAGAACCATGAGGAGGAGATCGGAAGTTGGGACACATTTAAACGAAAACTGTGCGGCTTGTTTGGAAAGCCCATGGGCCGAAAGGCAGCCGCAAAGAAAGAGCTATCCACCCGTGCTCAGACGTCCACTGAACCCTACATATCGTACGTTCAGGACGTGCTGGCTCTTTGTCGTAAAGTCGACAGCGACATGCCGGAGTCGGACAAGGTTGGCCACGTGCTGAAGGGTATCGCGGACGACGCGTTCAATCTATTACTGTGCCGGAATTGTGCGACCGTTGACGAAGTTATTGAGGAATGCCGGCGTTTTGAACAGGCCAAAAGCCGACGTATTGCAAAGCCATTTTCTCGGCTGCCAAACACAGCTGCGACGTCTTCATGCGAAGATGGACTGACCTCTCATCTGCAGTCGTCACCGGCATCCGATATTACACGAATCATCCGTCGGGAAATCGAAGCAATTGCACCTGCTCTTCCCAACAACGGTCACGTTGATTCGCACCTGCCCTCAGTTGCCCTCGTCCAGTCAATTGTGCGGGAGGAGCTCGGCAATTTGGGCTTCGCTGTCTGCGCCGTTGCTCAGTCCCGGACATCTGACGTCCGCCCAAGGTCGCCGCCTCGCCCCAGGTCGCCGCCCCAGGAACAACGGTTTTCTTTACGGTCTCGTCATCCGGCTGAATGGCGAACTGCAGATGGTCGGCCGATCTGCTTCAACTGCCGCCGTATAGGTCACGTCGCACGACATTGCAACAACCGTTGGTATTCGCCTTTAAGAACCCGGTATGCCACTGCTAGCCCCGCCGACAGCTACCGCCGTTCCCAGCCTCCTGAGCCGTACCCCGATAACTACCGCCGTTCCCAGCCTTTCGAGCCATACAAAATATACTTGCTGCTGTCTCTCTCGTGTATTCGTCATCCCCGTGACAATATGTCAGCTTACCGCTTCTGGTGTTGGTAATAACCACGTTGCCATTGGCAGCGTTACCCAACCGTAAACAACTGGTTATACAACACATATGCGGCTCTTCAACATATATATGTGTGCGTATAAAAGTTATACAAACCTTTAGCGTCATTTTGTAACGTGTCGCTCAGTAATAATAATAATAATATCTGGGGTTTAACGTCCCAAAACCACGATATGATTATGAGAGATGCCGTAGTGGAGGGCTCCGGAAATTTCGACCACCTGGGGTTCTTTAACGTGCACCTAAATCTAAGTACACGGGCCTCAGACATTTTCGCCTCCATCGAAAATGCAGCCGCCGCGGCCGGGATTCGATCCCGCGACCTTCGGGTCAGCAGTCGAGCGCCATAACCACTAGACCACCGTGGCGGGGCATGTGTCGCTCAGTAAAAAAAAGTTACGCCACAGTCACCTACCCGCCGCATGCTTCGCATAACATCGACTCCCACGGTACGTGGGATCTGCCGAATTTTTTGTCATTGTGCGGAGAAGCTAGGTACCATCTCTAAGGCATTATGTTCGCTTTGTTGAAGCGACGGTTGACGACGTAGAAGAATTAAGGCTGAGCCTTTTGTGATGGGTTGGAAGCTTTAAACAACCCAAAAGTTACGTGATTCGCATTGCGTGACGCCCGGTTGTTATTTCACTCTCCCACCTCGCTTTACAACATACGTTAACATGAGAAAGAGAGAGAATTAACTTTATTGAGACCCTGAAGAAATGGATTAGAGGTGTGCACGGGCTCCGGGTAGCCCGAAAGCCCGACCCGGCCCGCGGGCCGGGCTCGGGCGGGCCGACGTATTTTCACCTCGGGCCCGGGCCGGGCTCGGGCTGCTTGGAGTTTTATCGGGCCGGGCTCGGGCCCGGCGCAAAGCCCGACTCAAGCCCGAAACATAGAGAATGAGCGGGAATTGTTTTCCAGCACGCATACAGCGCCTTTTCCGCTTTTCCTTTCCATTGCAGTTGTTCGGCGAGTGGAGCGACAGTGGTGAGAATGTAGCAGTTACAACAGATGAGCTCTCCCATTATCTCTAAGGAATCGCCATCCTGTCCATCTGAAGTTTTTAGTCTTCTGGAAAAAACAAGCAGCAGAGATATGCCAAGCTTGCCAGGCTGGCAAAAAAGATATTAGCAATTCGGGCGACGAGTGCAAACAGCGCACATAACTTCAGTTCGGCGGGCTGCATAATGCAAAAGCGCCGCACATCGTTGAAGCCGGAATCGGTGGACTGCATGCTTGCTGTTTTTGCACGACAATTTGTAATCTGTGCAATAGAGACTGTTCGTCGTGTGTCGTTTGATCATATTTTACATGCTCAATAAAATGCCAAAATTACCGGAAAACGATGTTTTGTTTACACAGCGAGCCTCCAAAAAGCCGGGCTGGGCCGGGCCGGGCCCGGGATTGTGTTTTCGTACGTCGGGCCGGGCCGGGCGGGCTCGCAGCCCTTTGCCGTCGGGCTCGGGCGGGCCTTCGACAAAGTCAGTGGGCCCGTGCCGGGCTCGGGCTCGGAAATACGGCCCGTGCACAGCTCTAAAATGGATCATAGGGTCCTTATGGGCCTCCTTGGCAACCAATAGGAGTGCACTTGCGAGGAACCAACTAAGCTATAAATCATCATAGATTTTGTGTAGTAGGGAAGCAGCCACTATGCAATTTTTCGTCATTCTGCGGAGAGCCGTGGTACCCGCTAAACACCTGTAAGGCATTATGTGCACTTTGTTGATGCTGTGGCTGATGACGATGAAGAATTATGGCAGACCCCTTTGTAATGGGTTGGAAGCATTCAACAACCCACTCGTTGCGCAATTCGCATTGTGTGACGCCTGGTTACAGAAATGGCACTGTGTGACGCCTGGTTGTTATTTCACTCTTCTACCACGCTACATTACATATGTTAATGCGTTTCCTTCCCGACATGAAGCCTGTATAGGGTCTTTTTCCAAAGCAGTTTCAAGCAGCGGGATAGCTCTGAGGTAGAATACTGGGCTCCCACGCAGAGGGGCCTGGTTCAAACCTCGTTCTATCCTGGAATTTTTTGCTATTTAGTTTTTTTATTTCGATAGCAATTATATGAACAGCGTCGGTCGGTTTTTTCCGCCGCCGTCAAGCACCGTATATGTATAAGTATATATTTATATACGTAAAATGTCAAAAGAAAAATAATTCAGAAAAATGCTTCCGAAGCGCGGAATCAAACCAGCGACCTCTCACTCCATAGCGCGTGGCGCTAACCACTACGACACAAAACGCAGATTCTAAAGGCAGCTAACGGCGAGCGGTATATACACACCCTTTACCGCTGGCAGGACTCAGAGACGGCAGGTGCTTATAAGCGTTCCTTCATTACCAACGAGATGGCGCTAGGAGCGAAACGGGCGCATTTAAAAGTCGTCGGCCAGCGCGCTCGCTCCTTCAAATATTTGCGCAGGGAAAACCTTGCCCTTCCGCTGTCTGCTCGCGCGGTGTAGCAGCGCGTTCATCACGGGCCGCTTTTCCTGCTATCGCATTTATTGCTTCGCCCTTGCGGCAAAACTGTGACTTTTTTTATTTCACGCGATAGTGGTTACGGATACCAGCGGCGGTGGCGGCGGCGGCGGCGGACAACTACGGCGCCAAAAACCACCCTTGTTGTAATCTCATAACAGCTTTCGCTGTAAAAAGACCCAATACAGGTGTCATGTCTGGCAAGGCACAGCGCTACCAGATAGCGTGGTAGAAGAGCCAAATAACAACCAGACGTCACTCAATGCGAAATGCATAACGAGTGGGTGGTTTAAGGCTTCACACCCATTACGAAGGGCTCAGCCATATTCCTTCATTGTCAACAGCCACAGCATCAACAAAGTGCGCATAATGCCTCACAGATGAGCATCGCGGATCTCGCTTCTGCGCAAAATTAACAATAATGAGAAAGTGTCTACTTCCCTACCTCGCAAAATTATGATGATTTCTTGCGTAGTGGTACCTGGCAACCGTACTTGCGCTATTCGCCCAAGATTGTTTACAAGAGGCTCATAGAGAGGCTGCTCCTCCAGCCTTGCCTGTGACTGTGCTGCGTGTTCCGCGCAGGTCTGGCCTTTTTAGGGGCGAAGCTCCTGATAGCATACCCTGGTCGCTCGTCGCTCCATGCGGCGTTCCCCGGCCGTCGCGTCTCCCGTATCATTCAATAAATGGCGCTGTCCCAGAGAGATGCATGCAAACTGCAGTTGGGGGACGATATACTACATGGCGCTGTCCCATACAGATGTGTGCCATCCAGATGTGTGTCATGCAGCCCCTCGAGGACGTGCGTTTCGTGGGCTCCGAAAGTTTTTTTTTGCATGATTCGAGCTGCTTTTTTTAGTTATATGAGTACATAAGCCACTAGATTGAAGCTTAATAGGGCTTACAACTTTGTACTGTTTTCTGTGTGACAATCGCCTGGGGGTTTTTTATTGGTATTTGTTTGTTCGGCCACCACGTGGCTGAAAGGTACACATGTGCTTTGAAGCGTAGCATACTTGCGGAGTTTTGTGATACGATTTCACTTTAAGTGTATCGAATCCGCCGTGTGAACGATCTAGCCATGGTCAAAAAGACCGTAAAGTGTTCAGGGTGCGGAATGGGGTGGAAAATAGAGGTTTGTACGGATGACAAGACAGAGGGATCTGACGCCAAGTGTAAGCAATGCGAGTTAGAGAAGAAAATGGAAATAATGATGGCTGCCCAGAATGAGCTCATGGTAAGAATCATCGAGCTGGAGAATGCGTTGGCGAAAGAGCGGCAAAAAGCGATGGCTATGGGGGAAAGGCTTAAGTCAGCCGAGGAGGGGTTAGCAAAGGTAGTCATGGTGAACAAGGAAGCAAGCGACAGCGGGAACAGCGGGGCATCGACCCCCACAGTGGTAGACGCGAAGGGGCAAACAGGTTTGGAAAAGACAGGTGCAAGGAACACAGGACCCAGCTTCCGTGAAGTAGTTTTGGGAAGGGGAGGGGACAAGACAGCAGCAGTGGCACGCGCTAGTAACCGAGGCAGTGGCCAGGTGCGGGACAGTCCAGCAGAGAAGTCGGAGCACGTGATAATCACCGGGTACTCGAATTTAGTTAGATGCGCAGAAGCAGTCAAGCAAAGGGTGAGAGGCGACAAACGAGTTTTATTGGGAAGTTCCCGGGACAAAAGCTGGGATCAGTGATGAGACAAGCTAGCCCAAAACTCGCAACTAAGACTAATGGACGTAACCTCGTGATAATCGCGGGAGGTCTAAACGACGTCTTGAATGAAGAATCAGCCGAACTAGCGACCACATTGGCGAAAGGGGTCGATGACATGCGCGCCATTTCCCCTCAGGTGCAGATAGTGGTATGCGCAATACCGGAGGTACCGGTGCGTGACAGCAACCTGCAAAGAGCGGTTGTCGACGCAAAGAGATATGGCAGATGAGTCGAGAGAAAGGCATCGAGGTAGTGGAAATAAACAGAGAGGTGCACAGGTGGGGTGCTTTTCGAAGAGACGGAATACACTTCGATAGGAGGCTTGGTCATGAGATGTGTTGGCGACTTGCAGGACGCGCAGTAGCTTTTCTGGGGGGCACGCGGGCCCTTCAGTGCCCAGGGTAGCTTGTAATGAGGAAAACAACCAGGGGGACTCTTTGACAGGCAGTATAGCGAAAAACCAGAGAAAATGTTAAAGAAGGGAGAAGGCGCATCTTGCAATTAGTTACATTAACATGCAGGGTGGCAGAAAAATTGCAAAATGGTTAGAGATTGAGGGACAGTTAAACAAGGAACAGATAGGTGTATATGCGGTTGCAGAAACACACCTTAGAGACTTGGAAGAGCCACCACACATTGAGAATTATATTTGGCAAGGATGTACCAGGATCACATCAGAAAGGAGAGGTGGAGGTGTTGGAATGCTAATTCATAGCAGAACAAAATGGGATAGAGTGAAACAAACCTGTTCAGAGCACATATGGGTTTCGGGCACAGTAGGTGGAAAGAAAACGGCGCTAGGTGTAGCTTACTTGTGGACGGGGAATAACTGCAGAGAAAAGAATCTGGAGATAGTGAAATGCATAAGCACCGATATTAAAGAATTTGGTCATGATGCCGAAATAATCCTTCTAGGGGACATGAACGCGCACATTCATGACCTTGACGGATATTCAGACACCAATGGCAAGTTATTGCTAGATTCTGCGAGCAACATAGTCTTGAGATAGTTAACGTGGGGCCTAAGTGTGAAGGGCAGATCACGTGGGAAGTCGGAAACAAGCAATCGAGCATTGATTATTGTCTCATGACAGAAGGAATATCTGACAAACTTAGAGAGATGAGAATAGGAGAGGAAGGCATTAACAGCTTCGGTAGTGATCATAAACGCATAATATTACAAATGGGATACAAAACTGAAAATAAGAACATAGAATCAAAGTTTGGCAGCTTGTATTTAAATGACAAATAACAAATATAGCCGCAAGAGTCGAGGAAAAAGTAGACGAACTACCAGGCAAAGACTGGAAGTATAGTGAGCTGTTGCATGTAATCTTGAAATAAATGGAAAAAGAGAAGAAAACTATTTGTTGGAAAGGAAAGAGAAAGTCGAAAAGTTGGCGTAAGAAAGAAATCCGGGAGGCGATTGAGAAGCTACGAGAGATATCACGGGAGCACAGACAGGCAAAAAAGGAGAAGCGGCCACAGGACGAAGTCAACCAAATATGGGAAATATATTTCGATGAAAAATCCATTGTGCAGAAATTAGTCGAGGCAAAAATTAAAGGTGAAAGGGAACGCTGGATGACAGCGATGCGCGAAAAGAAGGCCGCGCCTAGGATATTTTGGAGCCACCTAAAAGCGCTGGGTAGGAAGTCCGTCACAATGAAACAACGTTTGGTAGATGAAGGAGGAAATCAATTGGAAGCGGTATGAAGCGCTAGGTTACATCCGAAAGATGACAGCCGATTCGTTTAAAAAGGTCGCCCAGGGGATTCCCCCGGTGTGTAAAAGTATGCAAAGGAGTGCAACCGACGAAGATGTACTACTAGAGAATTTCAATTGGAAGAAGGCCGAAGGGAAAATTCCTAAGCGCACTACTCCGGGCTTAGATGGGGTTCCCGTCAGCCTCACTAACGAACTCGGACATAAAACTAAAGAAGCACTGCTGAAACCGTAGAAAAGTGTTTCCAGGCGAGGGAAATACCAGACAGTTGGCGAAAAAGTAGAATGAACTTAATCTATACAGGCAGGGAAGAAAAGCACCACATTCGCTCGTATAGACCGCTAACCATTACATCGGTGCTATACAGGTTGGCGATGCAGGCAGTAAAATTAAAAATAGAAGCGTGGGTAGAACAAAATGATATTTTGGAAGAACTTCAGAATGGATTTCGAATTGACAGGCGGTTAGACGATAATCTGTTTGTTCTTACCCAGTGTATAGAAATATCTAAAATATAAAACAGGCCCTTATACGTAGCTTATCTAGATATCACCGGGGCGTATGACAACGTTAATCAGGAAATTTTGTTGGATATATTGAAGGAAGTGGGCATAGGTGACGACTGTGTACAGCTTTTGAGGGAAATATACCGAGAAAATACAGTTTGTATAGAATGGGAAGGAATAAGTAGCAAGGACAGCGTTGAAATTAGCAAGGGGCTGAGACAGGGATGTGCTTTGTCCCCGCTGTTATTCATGCTGTACATGGTGAGGATGGAAAAAGCGCTAGAAGGTAGCAACATTGGATTTAGTTTGTCACACAAACAGGTCGGCACGATGGTTAAGCAGAAGCTTCCAGGTCTACTTTGTGCTGATGATATTGTCTTATTTGCAGACAGTCAAGATGATATACAGCGACTGGCAGATATATGCGGAAGGGAATGTGAGGCTCAAGGACTAGGATTAAGTGCAACAAAATGTGGATTGATGGTATTCAATGATCACGAAGACCATGTGGTCTTAATACAGGGCCAAAAAATACCGAGGGTAAGCGAGTACAAATACCTCGGAGTATGGGTAAATGAGGGGGATAGATATATGGAGGTACAAAAGAAAGCATTAGTAGCAAAGGGAAAGAGGAATGCTGCAATTATGAAGCACAGAGCTTTATGGGGATACAATAGGTACGAGGTGCTTGGAGGGCTGTGGAAGGGTGTGATGGTCCCGGGGCTTACATTTGGGAACTCAGTGGTGTGCATGAAGTCAGAGGTACAATCAGGAATGGATGTAAATCAAAGGAGGGTGGGCCGCTTCGTGTTGGGCGCTCACGGGAAGACGACAAATGAGGCTGTAAAGGGTGATATGGGATGGACAGGCTTTGAAGTGAGGGAAGCTCAGAGCAAAATGAGATTCGAAGAGAGGCTGAGGAAAATGAAGAACAGTAGATGGGCAGAGAAGGTTTTCAGGTATTTGTATAGAAAAAGCGTTGACACGCAGTGGAGAAAAAGAACTAGGAGGCTCACCAGTAAATATACGGCTAGCAGTGCGGGCGATATGGCAACAAGGAGCATTAAGCGGAAGGTCAGAGAGGCGGAGAGGACTGATTGGATGGCAGCGATGGAAAAGAAGCCGGCTTTGAGTAACTACCAAAGGGAAAAAACGAAATAAGAAGGAAAACGTTTTATGATAATTCAAGGGGAAGCGCTTTACTATTTGAAGCAAGGTCGGGCTGCCTTAGAACGCGTAGTTATAAAGCGAGATTCAGTAACGAAGAAGAACAATGTACACACGCTGCGGGGGAACTAAGGAAACGATGGAAAATATACTGATTGAATGTGGCGATATTCACCCAGGTATACGTGTGGGCACGAGTCTACATGAAGCACAGGGTTTTAGGAACAACAATGGAAAGCTGAACACGTCCGCGATAGAAATAAGAGACGGTTAGAGTATTGGTGGCAAAAAGTAGAGATAAAGTACAAAAATAAATAATGGGGGGGAAAATAAGGTCATTCTGCCTTAAGAGGCAGAGAGATGGACCGTGAATTTATATTTTTTGGTATATTCACATAGATTTAATCAATGCAGATAATGTATTAGGCCAACATGAAACAAGCAAGTTTTTTTTTTCTTTTTTTTTCTTCGAGCCTGGTGGCAGACATGTCAGCGCCCCGTTGTAAAGGGGACGCTCATAGCATCCATCCATGTGCAATATGGATGGATGCTATGAGAAAAAAGGGAAAAAAGAAAAAAAGGAAGAAAGAAAAAGAAAAGAAAAAAGAAAAAGGGAAAAAAAGAAGAAGAAAAAGAAAAGCAGCGGCAGCCTGCACGCTAGATGGCGTGCAGTAATCAAAGCGGCGTACCGCTTTGATTACTGCTGGGCGAAACCACTGAACATTTCACACTGTAAACATGACTGCTTCAGGAGCTTCGCCCAAGCTCTTCATCATTCACCCGTGGATATGCTGTAATTTTTTCCCCTAGATATGAAATCGGCTACATCAGTAGCGCAGCCTGTGGGAAGTGCTCGTGTGACGGTATACCGAAGATCGAGGCCGACTCGTAAAAAAGGTTCTTCAGGTATTTCAATTGGCTGAAGGCTTCCAGCAGTTGATAGCGTAGGTGTCTTGCGCCTCTGACAGAGGTCGCACGCCGCCACGTACTGTCGCACAGAGCGGTAGAGGCCAGGCCAAAAGAATCGCCGGCGAATCGGTCATACGTGCGGGACACCCCTAGGTGTCTGGCGGTGGCTGCATCATGAAGCTGGGCCAAAACGTCCGAGCGGAGATGCGTAGGAATAACGAGCAAAAGCTCACTACCATCAGGGCGTGCGTTGTAGCGGTGTAAGATGTCGTTGCGAAGGACGAACATCTTTAGGGAACGGTCGGGCTGTGGAGATTGCAGACCATCTATAATAGGCCGCAGAGATGAGTCGCGGCGTTGTTCACCAGCTATGTTGACGAAGTCTGTAGTGGAGAGAACGAGTGGTGTTTGTTCATCTTCCGTTGTTTCAGGCGGATCGACTGGGTGCCGAGACAAGCAGTCGGCATCCCTGTGAAGTTGCCCAGATTTATAGGATACAGAAAATGTGTACTCTTGTAAGCGCAGCGCCCAGCGACCGAGGTTTCGTGTGGGATCCTTGAGCGAGGAGAGCCAGCAAAGCGAACGATGGTCTGTAATAACCAATAAGTGTCTGCCATACAGGTACTGTCGGAATTTTGCGATGGCCCAGACGAGAGCTAAGCACTCGCATTCTGTAATCGAGTAATTTTGCTCCGACGGCGACAAGAGGCGGCTTGCGTACGCGACGACGCGGTGCATAACCTGTTGCCGTTGTACAAGCACTGCGCCTATGCCACTGGCCACTGGCATCGGTACGGACCTCCGTAGTGGCAGACAGGTCGAAGTGTGCCAGAACTGGCGGGTTGGTGAGAATAGCAACGAGTGATGAGAAGGCGTTTGCTTGTTGTTGGCCCCAGGTGAATGCGACGTCCTTTTTGAGTAGGCAGGTAAGTGGACGGGCTACTTCGGCGAAGTTCTGGACAAAACGACGGAAGTAGGAAGCACAGTCCAAGAAAACTGCGAGCGTCCTTGGCAGAGCCGGGTGTGGGGAAATCTCGAACTGCACGGACTTTGCCAGGGTCTGGTTGTACGCCTCCAGCGTCTACGAGTAGGGCGAGTACACAGATTTGGCGTTGTCCAAAGCGACATTTCGACGAGTTAAGTTGAAGGTGAGCACATCGGAAAACATCAAGCACGATGGACAGGCGAGTGAGATGGTTTACAAAAAACGATAACATCGTCTAGATAGAAAAGACAGATGGACCACTTCATGCCTCGAAGGAGAGAGTCCATAATTCACTCGAAATTCGCGGTAGCATTACATAAGCCACAAGGCATCAGCTTAAACTGATAAAGTCCATCAGGGGTCACGAATGCAGTCTTCTCTCTGTCTCGGTCGTCCACAGCGATCTGCCAGTACCCTGAGCGCAGGTCTATTGAAGAGAAATACCTGGCGCCGTGCAAGCAGTCGAGCGCGCAGTCTATATGCGGGAGGGGATACACATCTTTCTTGGTAATGTGATTGAGAAGGCAGTAGTCAACGCAGAATCTCCAGATATTGTCTTTTTTTTTGTACAAGCACAACGGGGGAGGACCAGGGACTGGAAGAGGGTTCGATTATGCCCTTATGGAGCATTTTATCCACCTCCCGTTGTATAATAGCGCGCTCTAGAGCTGACATATGGTAGGGCCGTCTGTGAATGGGTCGGGCATCACCGGTATCGATGCGATGGGTTACCACGGATGTCTGTCCCAAATTACGGTCGCCGAAGTCAAAGATGTCCTCGTAGGAAACGAGGAGGCGGCGGAGAGCAGAGACTTGTTCAGAAGTAAGCTCGTCGGATATCATTGGCGTGAAGTGGTCGCAGAAGGAAGGTGACGAGAATGACGTCGATAAAAAATCGGGTGGCGAGTCTGTGGTCAATCTGGAACTGTATGGCCGCCCAGTGGTGTCAGATGCGCAAGTGACATCCTGCCAGGAAGAACTTGCGCCGAGAAGCCAAAATTGGGGACGGGAAACGAAGTTCGATTGTCTGTAACTGTCACCACCGTTTTGGGGAGCGCGACATCGCTCGTCATGGCGACGTCAGGAGTCGGGGCACCAACATAATCGCCACCAGGTACTGGTGGGAATGGCGAGAGCTGGACTCGAACTGCGGTTTGCGGCGGAAGTCGAAGAAACTCGAGGGAGCGGAGATGGGGTGGGCCGGCAGGGGTGCTATCTGAGGACGAAGGGAGTTCCAACCGGAGAAGTCCTGTGGAGCAGCCAATAAGGGCAGCGTGCGTGGACAGAAAGTCGATGCCAAGGATGAGATCACGAGGGCAATTTTCGAGTACATCAACCAGAACTGAAGTGTGATGATCAGAAATGGTGACGCGTGTAGTGCACATTCCAAGCACTGCAGGAGTACTCCTGTCGGCTATACGGATGGTAGATGTAATCGCGGGCGTTAGACCTTTTTCGGGCCAGCGGCGGAGGTCTCAGCTCATGACAGATATTTGTGCACCAGTATCAATGAGAGCAGTGACAGGTATACCATCCACGAGAATGTCATGAAGGTTGTCAGGAGTAACCAGAGGATTTGCAGTCCAAGTCGTGTATGCAGCGTCACCTCCGGGGGCTGCACCGGCTATAGTTTCCCGACTGGTGGTCAAAGGGAGACCGAGAGCGGCGAGGTTGGGGCGAGCGGTACTGACGGCGCTGGGACGATGGCTAGGGGCTGGTCTGATGTTCTGAAAAACGCTCCGCACTTGTCTCAGCGCGGAAGGACAGAGCATATGGCGCACGTTCGGAGCGGGAACCCGAATTGTTGAAGCTTGGCCGAGGTGATCAGGTTCAACGGCTGCGGCAATGGCGGGCTATGTGTCCTATTCGAAGGCACGTGAAACATATGGGCCGATCATCAGGTGTACACCATTCGGCTGGCCTTCATCGGGACGAGCAAGTGGCGTTCGGAGTAGCAAACCGCAACGACTTGAAGAGCCGAGGTGGGAGTAGATCTAGCATTTTGAAAAGTCGCTGAAATGCCCATATTCGCGATCTCTTGGTCGACCACGGCATGCATTATTGAAACAGGAGCGAAGTTGTTTCCTGAAGTGCTGTCGCCAGGCATAATGGGTGCAATAGCCTCGAGTTCCCTACGGAAAATCCTGGTGACGTTTTCCGGAGCTGGTGGCTGACGTAGCGTGGATAGATCTTCGCAGGAGGACGTAGCTGCCGTGTTGGGAAGGCGGTCAAACCGGTGACTGATGCGCCTAGTTTTTGCCTGTTCAAAGGGACGACATTCTGCTATGACCGACTCGACCATCGAGCCATCCTTGCACAACAGGAAATGGAAGGCATCATCGGCGATTCATTTCAGTATGTGCCCGACTTTGTCCTCTTCAGTCATGTCCCTGTCTATCTTGCGGCACAAAACCAACCCGTCCTGTATATAAGCGATGTATGGCTCTTTGGCCGTCTGGGCACGAGCTGCGAGCCCTTTCTTTGCGGCCACTTGTCGTAGACAGGTTTCCCGAATAAATCGCGCAATTTCTCCTTGTAGACATCCCAACTTGTCAACTCTTCTTCGTGCGTCTCGTACCAGAGTTTTGCAGTGCCACGCAAGTAGAAGAGGATGTTTTCCAGCGTCAGCGTTGGGTCCCAGTGGTTGCTGCTGCTGACGCGCTCATACAGAGCCAGCCAGTCGTCGACGCCCACGCCGCTCGTGCCGTTGAATGTGCCAGGATCACGGGGCTGCACCACAACGATCGGCTGCGCGCCTGACGGATCTTGTTCACATTGGGTCGCTTGGGCCGTCATTGTGGCAGCTGGAACGCGCCGTCCGCTGCGAAGATCCAGTTCCTGTTGCTCTATAGCGAGTCGTACCCCGCACCTCCACCAAAGATGTTACGGGGAAGAAACTATATAGACAGCGTATATTTAAAAACAACAGCGTACAACGCTGCCTCAGTCCAAGCGCGTTTCGCTCAGCACTTCGTCGTCGTCAATCTCTGACATCTTCGCCCATGATATTATACTCTTGTATAGTCTTCTACAGATGCTAGTGTCCTGTTGTCTATCCCGGACGCTCGCACTTCCGCCAGACCACCCAGCATTGGCATTGTCATCTGCAAACCTACTTCAACGCTTTCTCCAGCTGTTTAGGCCTTCAACCATGTTTTGGAATTCACCATCGTTATTGCTAAATAACGCAATATCACCTGTAAACCTTCAGTTACAGAGATATTCCCCGTTAACCTTCATTCTTATTTTTTTTCCTAATCTAGTCGCTTAAATACTTCTAAACATGCAGTGAATAACAATGAAGATATTGCATCTCCTTGACTGACCCTTTTCTCGATCGAAATTTTTCTGCTTTTATTGAGGAGAGGCGGACAAGCCTTGGAAACTCTTATATATTGGCTATGATATTCACGTATATTTCAAGTACTCGTTGCCGACGCAATGCCCCTAGAGCTCCTCGTATGTCTATCACGTCGAATGCCTTTCCGTAATCTATGAACGCCGCATACAGGTAATTTTTTTTCAGCATATTTCTCAATTGTGTGGTTGATCACATGAAGGCGATTAATAGCAGAGTGCGCTTTTCTCAAGGCAACTTGCTCTCAAGGTGCATGAAAGTCCAGTGTGTCTCTTCTGCTGTTGGAAATTACCTGCGTGAATATGTTGCATAATGCTGAATGTTGCCTGATCGGTCTGTAGTTTTTCAATTCTTTTATGGCTCCACTTTTGCGTGCTAACGAAGCGTCAGCATTTTTCCAACTCGCCGGTGGATGTGAAGTCTTAATTCATAATGTGTGAATTATCCCAAGCTTCTTAAATGTACATCATCCTCCAGTTCTGACCAAATCGGTTTTTATGCAGTCTTCTCCGGTCACTTTTTCACACCACATGCCTCGTAGGACACTACTAATCTCTTCGATAGTTGCGCTTGGAAGTTCGGTGTCATTTTTTACTTTGATTTCACTCACGATAAGGTGATTAACTAGCATACGTGTACGAAACTGTACAGTTCAGAGTCAAATTGTCTGTGACCTTCACGGTGTCTTTAAAAATGTTAACAATGTTCTATTGCTTATATTTTACTACATGCATTATGGTGATTCTTACAGAGAACTTTTTTTCTGCTGTCATTTTTCACTACATCCCTAATTTCTTCGACGATAAAGCTTCACATGTCACTGAACTTAATTTTGTTGGTCTATTTTGAGAGCTAACCAATTTATATTTCATCTGTTGAGGCGCTTACTTTCATCGGTTGTCGTTTCTTTACTAAGACTTTAGTTGTTTAAGACAGCGTGCTTACTTCTTGTCTTGGTGCGTTATCTCCAATTTTGAGTTCTGCTGCAGAAATTACTCTAGTTAGGGTATTGTTCATAAGCTCTGTGCCTTCCTTTTCTTCCTGTTGTAAATCATGACACTTGTTCTCACGCTCGATTCTATATCTCTCTATTTTCACCCTGATTACACTCATGCTGGTCTGTTTGTAGTGACTATCTTGTTCTTTGTCTTGGTAGGTTTTGTGTGACTTTCGCTCTCACCAAACACTGATCACAGCTTTTTATATTGCTTACTACGAGGAGGTACCGAAAAGTTCTATTATCACCGTGAAATAAAGAATATACAATACTCACTTGCAGTGGTCAAAGTTAGCGCTTCTCCACTTAGTCTCCCTTAGAGTCATACATTTTTGTCGACGTTTCTTCACCTATTTCAAGCCCTCTTTGTAGAAGTCCTCCACTTCGCTCGAAAACCTCTGTTCCACTTCGAAAATGACATCCTCTCTGCCGTCAAATTGGCGACCACAAAGTGGTTTCATTATCTCGGGAAAGAGCAAGAAGTCGCTTGGCGAAAGGTCAGGCGAATGAGGTGGATGCTGCAAAAGTTCATAGCTTGGCGGCGACAATGAATGCTTCAGCTACAAGAGTGTCAAATTCTTCTGGGAAAAGTCGTAGGGATTTTACTTTCGAAGTGATGTCAACAAGCGAGGTAGCCAGTCTGCGGACACGTTACTCACGTGCAGTTCCTCGTGAATGATCCTCCACGCAGTTCTGTATCTCAGTCTAGTCTCCGCCAGTACTCTTTCCATGATCGATATTCCGTCGTCGAGGGTAACGGTAACGGCCTCCACTTTCTCCACCATGGCAAGATCATCCTTGATTGAGGGTTTACGCGTGGCTCGTCTTTCAGGGGCACGTGACCACTTTGAATGTTCCTCTTCCACCTCACAACCGTTTCATATGACGGGCTTTCATCCCCACAGACAGCTTCCATGTCGTTGTAGATTTGGCGCGCGCTGTTGCCTTTCAAATGGAGGAACTTAATGACACTTCGGGCTTAAATATTGTTCATTATTCAGGTTGATGTTTTTTACAGGATGTGGAAAAACAAAATACTTGAGACAAAGATTTGATATTTGCACAAGTATGCGTGGCATTGACAGTGATTATGCGCACAAACTTTCATGTAAATATCTCTATGACTTCTTTATTATGATTAAAGCTTTTGGATACCCCCTCGTACCTCTATGCCCTATGCTATGCTCGGATCTGCATAGTATGAAATGTATTTCTATATTTCGTCATTATGTCTTTTCCATGTCAACATCCTATTTGTATGCTTCCTAAAGGTGTTCATTATGCGGTGTCGATAACGCTTTGCGAATTTACTGAGCTCTAAATTCATGCATCAGATATGTCTGCTGTATAGCTACTGGAGCAGACGCACTTTTCACAAAGCGGTGGTATATAATTATGGTGTAACGTTACCAATGCTTAAACTTCATGTTTCGTTTTGTTTTTACCTCTCCAATTGCCGGAATACTTCACGAAATTTCGCAAGAGTAAATAAAGCTTCTGGGGCCGAATTCACAAGACTTCTCTTTCGTAAGTGTGCTTTCCAATTGGTCAGCCGGCCTCGCTAATGATATGTCCCGCCTCGTGATTCGCTGAAAATATTCTCTTACGAAACTTTTTAGCCTAAGACATCTTGTAAATACGAGCCCTGTTTCATACTGTCATTCGAAAAAAAAAGTTTTCTCTTAGAAGTAACAAATTCCACACAACCCGATCCATCGGTTGTCTAATCAAGGTTGTACTACCCTTTAGGTAGATGAGATGTATGTTAATTAGCGACTTCAGTGTTGATCACTAGCTATTGCTTCCTCTAAGGGGAGATTAGCATTCGTTTTCACGTCTGCACAGTGACTCTGCGGAACTACATTTCTCAGGGAACATCATACTTCCTTTTACGCAGTCCTGAGTTTAATACAATCTGTTTCTTAATTATGTGGGCATTTTCCCTTTTCATTTTCGCGTCTACTGAAGCCATTTGAAGCATGGGCCATAAATTGTGTCCTCTTAACCCTGCTCCTTAGAAAGGAAATGAAGCAATGAATTAGCCAGGACTCACGCTGAAGTCCGACAAGTGCTGCTCTGCATATGAAGAGCTTCCGTTGCAGGGCCACGTCATCAACAAGTCTGGAGTCCGTCCTGATCTACAAAGGACATCCGCCATCGCTACAGCTTTGCGCAGTCCACCTACAAGAGAGACAGCACGCAGATTTCTTGGCCCGTGCACCTCTTATAGCTACTTTGTCGAGGGCTGTTAACGCTTAGCCGAGCTACTCACTTATCTCACCGAAGCAGACCTCGAGTTCAAGTGGAAAGCGCCGCAGATACAAGCATTCAGGCAGCTGAAACGATGCCGGCCCTTGCACGCTCCGACGAAGACGCCGATACCGATTCGCAAAACTATTCAAGTCACATAAGCCTCGGTGCCGCTTGAGACACACACAAAATAAAGACAGAGTTCACGGGGTCAAAACTTATGCCAACCGATCGCTGTCGAAAGTGGAGGTAAATTATCTGATGACGGAAAAAGAAACAGAGGCCTGCTTCTGTTTTCGCTACGGCGAAGTCTCGGCCATACATACGAAGCAGTCACATAAGGCAGGCACCTAAGAGCGCTCACCGACCACCTCATTGTGTATTGGCTGACATACTTGAAATACCCTTCACGCCTCGTCGGAACATACGGTCGCGGGCGCTGAAATTGGCATCAGCTTGATTTGCAATTCCGGACGAAAGCGCACTGATGCAGCCTGCTGCCGCAAGGTGACTAAGACGAAGACGCTGTTATCGGAATAATAAGCGACGTCGGAACGAGAGAGCATGCAAATTAGAAGCCTGGTGTAGAACTTTGTAAGCAATACCAATAAAAGCAGCTTCTTCGACGTCACGTGAAACATTTACAGAGGCAAAAGCCATATATCGAGTGAAGCGAAATGCTGCGCTTCCTCTAAGGGGACTTTCGCAGTGATTTTCGTATTTAGAGACACGTGCAATGGTAATACAGTTATAACAAAAGTACTTCAGCCTGTCGTGGTGCGAGGTAATTCAGCGCACACTGAAACCTACATTTTCATACAATTCTGGTGGACGCAATTGAAGCATTGGTGAAGCGCTGGCAGGCAGTATACTCACCCTGCAGCCAAAGGCTGTCAAGAGAACTACAAATTCTTGTTCAAAGCCGCTGCCTGTGGAAAAACGCTCGGGTGAACGGCGATTATTAACGCCACAAATACAGGCAGATGAATAGCAAGTATACAGGCGGCACCTGTATAAATAGACTTCCTTGAAGAAAGAAATTTCGCGAATAATTATTAGAAATTTTATATTAATCTCTAAGATGTATTTTTATGCTCGCGACTTACACTTATGAGGTCGCAAAGATGAACGTAAGTGTGAGTTCCACCTCATTAACGAAAAAACAGCAGTGGCTACACCAGTGTACTAGGAACAATATGCAGTAGGTTGGCTTCGCGTAACGTCGTTCTACTTTTTTAAATCGTGCTGCATGATAGCTGGGACACCCTGTATATAGTTTGCTGCAATGACCACATGTAGTACCATTCTGTTACAAGTTAGCATCGAGCACTTGTAGGTTGCTTCGCTACTTGTGAACACGCACGTATTCTCTCTCTCTTTTAATGCGTAGCATGTAAGGGCTCAGATTTCGGTGGCGGTGTCGTACAGGAAAAACCTGTTTGAAGTAATAAGGCGCGAATAAGACACGGACGAAGAATAGGAACACACACACGGAGCGCGTGTGTGTGTTCCTATTCTTCGTCCGTGTCTTATTCGCGCTTTATAACTTCAAATATGTTAAACCAACAAGCCCAGTCTGCCATTCTTACAACGAAAAACCTGGCGCCGGCGAGCGTACGTAAATGCTGCCCTCGAAGGTGCACCGGCCGCGTGCGTATTTATGTACGCCGTTTTTCAATAATTAATGCTGTCTCGATGGTGGCCTTCTCGGCGATCAGCCATTTCTGATACGAAAATCATTTTGATATGAAATTTTCTTTTGTTTTTCTTTTTCGTCGGGGCGACTTGTCATTTCACGTTGCTTCATTTCATTGTTGCGTGGACATGTACGCATGACTGTCATTGTTTCCTATAGCAAATGAAGTATTGCGCTGATAAGTGCGCGGATCAAGGTCCGATTCCCGGCATGGAGGAAGCAAAACACTTGGCAGGGAGCATTCGCAAGGTGGCACAAATGAATAAAGAAACGAATAAAAAAATAAACACAGGAAGAAAGAAAGAAAATAGCGCCGCTTGCATTAGGTCGCACGAGGCTCGGTGACAGCAGAGCTGGTGGGCACTTATACCCCGGTCACACTGGCAAGTTTAGTGTCATTTTGAGCTAGTGCACTTACGCCCCCAGAATGGCACTTTGGCAGCGCGCTGCTACACGAGAAAGGGAAGTGCACTTTGAAAATGATTTTAATGGCTATGGGCACTTAAGTAGCACAACATGCATTTGTTATCTCAGGCAATGTTTCCTAAGTAATACTGTGTTACAGCTATAACCATTCCTTAAAATAAAACTTACGTACAAACGCGGTGGCTGCAGCCATTGCACGACGTGCGCTGGACATGCCCCTGGCGGTCGGGGCTGTAAACTGCCCGAGAACGAGAATAGCAAAGCAGTTTTTTGTATTATAGTATGATTTAATGCATAAGAATATTCCTAATAAAGAAAACGATAGCTCATAAATGCTATCAACTCGGCTTCGGATAATAACTTATTTATTTTCGAGCCACTGCTATCGAGGCTAGACACTCCGTCTCGGCGAAGTGAGTTTGGCGAACACACTCGCCGGCAAGTGCGCTTTGCAGCGAGTGTCACTAAACGTTCCCGTGTGACAGCGTGCGAATGACACTAGTGGCGAAGTGCACTCCTTCAAAGTGCACTTAAGTTGCCCCGTGTGACAGGGGTATTAGTTGGTCCTTGCTTGGCTAGGCTTTTCACACACTCACTTTTCTCTCTTTTTTTCCAGCCCTTGCTCTATTATACTCTGCGTGGTTATGCTTGCCCTCCTTCTTTTCTACCTTTCTTTGTGTCTGTTTTTTTTTTGCATCTTTTCCTCTCTCTCTCTCTCTCTATTTCCTTCTCTGTATTTATATACTTGTCTCTCTTTTCCCTGTTTCATTCAGTATATTTATTTCTCTCGCGCTCTCTCTCTATAATAGTTCGATCGCCTTCTATCTTTTTTTTAACACGAAAGTGTTTTATGCCGGGCTCCACCAAGACTTCAGTGACGTATTTCAGTCACAGAAATGACGTCGAAAAAATTTACGCGATCAGATGGCAAAGAAAAAAAGTTCCGTCAACGAACCCACGACCGCTCGGTCCGCAATAACAGATGCCGGGCGCGCTATCCACTGCGCCACGGTCACTTTCTTTGCTTTATTTCCAGGTATTAGGAAACACTTTCCCACCGCAGCGCTTTTAGCATGCGGTTGAGATTACAAAACTTTCATTTTGGCCAGGGCATCCATCAACACCAACACTTCTTCGTCATATTCCAATTTTCGAAACACTTCGCGTAGTCTGCTCACCAACTCGGTAAAGTAAGAGTTCACCGGTCTCGCATTTATGTCACAGTGCCTCACAGCCATGCGGTTTCTCCAAATACTGTGAAGACAGAGTAGAAAAAACATGCCATAGGGCACAGTGCCTTGACGTGTAGCTAAATAACGAATACCCTGTGGCGTGAGCGGTAATTCTTTTAAGTGCGAATGCACTTTATAAGCGACCCTGAATCCGCCGTCCCATAGCAACGGCGCGAGGAGCGGAGAGGAGCGTCTGTAGCAACGGCGCAGCGACGTCACGCCCCATGTGACTGTGCGCGCTCCGCCCTCCGCTCCGTGGCTGCGCGCGCCCCGCGCATTGCCTGTGGTGGTGAAGGCCGGCGGCGAGACGCCGAACGAAAGCGTGCGAAGCGAGCCGAGCACCCCGAAGCCGATCTGGCGCGGGGACGCGCGATGCGTGAGCGAGCGCGGGCCCTCGAATTCGATCGGCCGGACGCGCGCTTCAAGCGAGACTTCCTGGACCGCAGCTTCGGATATAGCTGCGCGGTGTGCGATCGACTGTGGTTCGACAACAACCTGAGCCCCATCTCGGGCGTGCGCAACGCCGCCAACAAGCTGAACGCGTTGCGGGTTCTTTGGAACGAGTTCGGAAGACAGATCATCATCATCAGTAAAAGTGCTTTGCACTTAAAAACGGCCAGACCTCCGTGGGTCGGCTGGCGCGTGCTCTCTCGCTGCCGTCTCCTTCGCTCGGCTCTGCAGTTTAGTCGCGCGCGCCCCCTCATAGCATCACCCCGTGCTTCGCACTTCCTCATACTCCCCTTCGGGGAAATGCGGGTTTTTATTTTAAGCTTTCTTTGCAAAATATCCCAAGAGAAGACCGCAATCCAACAGTCTACAAATACATGTTCTATAGATTCAGGTTTTCTACAAAGTAAACAATCGGTACCCCATGGTAAATACTCCCCCTTTTTGTTCTAGCCAAGTTATAACGGGCAAGGTATTAGTACGCAGTTTAAAAAGAATGTTTTCCCTCCTCCTGGCACCATCATTCGTTTCACACGTTTTAGAACATCTTTGCCCTGGCCTTCGTTGCACAATATTCGGTACAAAGGTTCTGGGAACATAATTTCTATCGAATCCAAGTTGAAACGTTTGCGTGTCACAGTACCCAAATATTCGATGGAAAAGTGGTAGCTTAAAAATCTAAATGCCACAACTACTTCGCGTAAAAATTTACTCGTTGCGTAACACCCACCCTCCCTCATCGAGACAACAAAGTTCGGCAAGACATGACTTAGTCGTAGTTGGATAACTGTTTTCAAGAAAGGATTTGTCGTGTCATGCAAGAACAAAAATCTAGAGACGAGTTGCCTTAAGAATAAGTTCGGCAGTTTTAATCCGCCGTGACTTAACTTGCGAAACAACTTGTTTCTGCTTGTCCTCTCACATTCTGACTGCCACACAAAAGCAGCAAATACTCTATGAAATGAAGTTAAATCTGGAGCAGCTAAGGACTTGCATGAGATAGACCAGCTTGATCGTCACGAACATCCTGGAACTTGCCGCGTGTACAAAAATTGAGAGGTCACGTCCTCCCCATTTGTCAGCTTAAGGTTTCAATTTCTGGATTTTTCTGTTCCATAATTCTTTGGTGTCTCAATGGGTGCCTAATGGTACACCAAGATAAATCCCAGGTATGTGCGTCCACTGCATGCTTTCAAAAAAATCACAGCATATCCACGGAGTGAATGATGATGAGTGGGCGAAGCTGCGGAGGTTCATCGGTAAACCGTGAATCTTCCGTGAATTCTGCCCAGTACATCATCACCGACGTGAGATCGGGCGCGTTTATACTAAAGGTTCGATGAGTTATGACGACTTGCAGCTCACTTTAATTTTGCATGTACGCTGTGAATTTTCATTGTTTAGAAAACCATTGCTTTAGAAAACACCTTGCGTCTTTCGTTAAGCAGCTGGCGTCTTTTTCGTTTTGCTTTAGAAACATCTGGCGTTCTTTCGTTTTGTTTTTACAAAACATCTGGCGTCTTTCGTTGGTTTATTTCATCAATCAACGGCGTTTTGAACAAAATTTTTATTGTTTAATCACGCACAGGAGAAATCTCACCAGGCACTACCTCGAAGGTAAACAATGGCTGCTAATGGGAATGAGAGACAGAAGAAGTCGGCTTTTAGCTAACACTTACACTTCTACTTCTACCAACGTTTCCTACTGGAACATGCCAATGGCTGCTAATGGGGAACGAGAGACAGAAGAATTCGGCTTTTAGTTAACGCGCACGCTGCGAATTTTTTATTGTTCAACAACGCACAGAAAAAATCTCCCACCGGCACCACCTTGGAGGTCCAAGCGTAAGACTGGTTACGCACTACGACTACGACTACGAGGGACGAGCGGGTGCCGGGACTTTTTCGCCTGGAGCTGAGCGAGCGCTATGTTGGCGGGTATCGCCGACAACATGCCGCTGCCGCTTGTGTTGGAGGTAGCCCTCTTGTCTCGCGAAAACGCTGGTCCGCTGGCCCCGCTCCGCTGAGCAGAGGATACCAGCGGCTGAGCGGTCCGCTCCGTAAAAACGCTGATGGCCCCAGCGTGCCGCGCATGCGCAGTTGGCATCTCCGCTCGTGCGCTGGGCCCGCTGGCCCGCTGAGGCGCTTAGCTATTACTCTCTAATAGCTCTGCGACGCGCGCCTCCCTCACCTGGCTGTAACAGTGCGTTCCCCGCTCACGCGCTCGCCCCGAGAAAAATCGCGGCCGGGCTACCGGGGCGGCACGACGCGCTTTGCGTTTCCCTGTAGTCCGGCCGTGGTGTTCAATCACATTTTAACATGCCGCGGGATGGCGACCAAGTTCTGCGTCCAATATGCGACGCTCTTCTGGCTATCACATCTCGTTCTCTGATTACGCTTTCACGGTTAACTACTACAGCCACCACAACGGTTTGTTTAATCATTTAACAAGGACGTTAGCCGTCGGGATGGAGATATACCACCTGTAGAGATGTACCACTTCAGAGTTCCAAAGCTTCGCTACACACCAATCATCAAAGTGGGTGCATCCATAATAAACGGTGCTATAGCTGCGAGACATCAATATACATTGTACAAACTCTCTTACATCAATGTACAGTAAACATTCAGTTACATCTGTAAGGGCACGTTTTACTTTCCTGTTTTTCCGATTCCTATGACGGAGGGATCAACCATCCTTTTTCTATTTCTTGCCTCTCTTACCATGTGTTTCTCTCTTTCTCTATCTTTCTATCTTTTTCTATTTCTCTCCATATTCGTTCTTCCCTCCTCCTTTCTCACCTCTTCGCCCTCATATCAGTTTTCTTCACCCTCACTTCCCCTCTTCACCACCTTCCTATACTATACTATGCAAGGCTACACTATGCTCTACTAGCGTGCCTACTTGGATAGCCTATCGAGTGTTTACGACGCTCGCCTTCGCATCGTGGGTTGCGAGTTCGAATCGCGCCTCGCCAAATATTTCTCTCTTTCGTTTTATCTCTGCCTTTCTCCCTATCTCTGTACTCGTTCTCTCGCCCATCAGAGTTATTGCATACCGCGCCGGTCAAATCGGCACACTTGTTCTGTGGGCGAAGCAGAAGAAGGTGAAGTGGACGAATATGAAGAAGAGGACGAAAAGAGCGCGTGCCGATTCGTAGTGACAATGACTTTCTATCTGCGACACACGGCAAACTACGAATATAACACCTATGCTGTAAAAAGAAAGAAAATAGTAGATCAGATACGCACACGCCAAGCTTCGCTTGCCCCCGTTTTCACGATAGCGCATGGGCTCGTGAATTCTTTTTTTTTTTAACAGTGAAGCTGGTATAGCTCGGCGTAATGTGTAGTGACCCAAAATTATCATCATCATGAACAGACACGCGCTCTCTTCGTCCTCCTCTTCATCTTCTGCTGCGCTCCAAGAACATGTGCGCCGATTTGTCAGGCGTATAGCAAGGGGGAAGCACAAAGCAAAGGAGAGATGTGAGGGTGAAAGCGAAGAAAGAAAGAGAGCGACAGAAAGAAACAAAGATATAAAGGAAGAGGAAATATTGACGAAAAAAAATTCGTCATGAGGCAGCGGGATTCAAACCTGCCAACCCAGAATACGAAAGGGAGCGTCTTAGCCACTCGGCTATCCAGGTACGCTGACAGAACATAGCATAGCCTGTATAGAACCGTATAGCAAGGGGGTAGAAAAGGGAAGTGAGGTTGAAGAGGAGAGATTTGATGATGAGGATGAGGAAAAGGCGGAGGGGAGAGAATAAAAGATAGCATATACAGAATCAGAAAGAGAGAAATAGACAGAAAGAAATGCAGAAAGAAAACGAAAGACAGAAGGATGGATAATCAAAGAAAGCGAGAGAAAGAAATGGAGAATGAGAAAAAAGATATAAAGAAAGAGGAAGCAAGCGAGAAATAGAGAGAGAGAGAGATAGGAAAGAAAGGGAAAGAAAGAGAGCGAGGTAAATAAGTAAGTAAAAACAAACAGACACGAGAAAGACAGAAAAAACAGCGAGGAGAGAAAAAAAGACTAACAAACCAAAAGAAACAAAGAAGGCCGCGAACTCCACAAAGGAAAAATTCGGCAGATCCCACGTACCGTGGGATTGGATGTTATGCGAAGCATGCGCGGGATTATGACTGTGGCGTAATTTTTCACATTGAGCGACACGTTGCGGAATGACGCTAGAGAAATGTGGAAGCGGTATACGCGCACTCATATGTTGAAGAGTCGCACATGTATTATATAACCAGTTGTTTCCATTGTCCATCATCATCAGCTTGTCTAAGCCCACTGCAGGGCAAAGGCCTCTCCCATGTTCTGCCAATCAACCCGGTCCTGTGCTTTCTGCTGCCACGTCATTCCAACAAACTTCTTAATCTCATCTACCCACCTAATTTTCTGTCTCCCCCTCACGCGTTTGCCATCTCTTGGAATCCAGTCAGTTACCCTTAATGACCACCGATTATCCTGCCGACGTGCTACGTGCCCGGCCCATATCCATTTCTTCTTGATTTCAACTATGATGTCCTTAACCCCCGTTTGTTCCCTGACCCACTCTGCTCTCTTCCTGTCTCTTAAGGTTACACCTATCATTTTCCTTTCCATCGCTCGCTGCGTCGTCCTCAATTTAAGTTGAACCATCTTTGTAAGTCTCCAGGTTTCGGCTCCGTAGGTAAGTACCGGTAAGATACAGCTGTTATATACTTTCCTCTTGAGAGATTGTGGTAGACTATCATTCATGATTTGATAGTGCTTGCCGAATGAGCCCCATCCCATCCTTATTCTTCTAGTTATTTCACTCTCGTGGTTCGGCTCCGTGGTTACTACCTGTCCTAAGTAGACGTACTCCTTTACAACTCCCAGTCTCTCGCCACCTATCGCAAAGCGCTGTTCTCTGCCAAGATTGTTCCACATTACTTTAGTTTTATGCATATTAATTTTGAGACCTACTCTTCTACATTCCGTATCCAGTTCAGTAATCATGAGCTGTAATTCGCCTCCCGCGTTACTCATCAATGCAATGTCATCAGCGAATCGCAGGTTACTGAGATACTCTCCATTAACTCTGATCCCTAATTCTTCCCAATCTAGGGCCCTGAAAACCTCCTGTAAACACGTGGTGAATAATATTGGAGAGATCGTGTCTCCCTGCCGTACGTCCTTCTTTATTGGGATTCTGTCGCATTCTTTATGGAGGACTATAGTGGCTGTGGATCCGCTGTAGATTTCTTCCATTATGTTTATATAGGCTTCGTCGATGCCCTGATTCCGCAGTGCCTGCATGACTGCTGATGTCTCCACCGAATCGAATGCCTTCTCGTAATCTATGAAGGCTATGTATAGGGGTTGGTTGTATTCCGCGCATTTCTCTATCACCTGATTGATAGTATGAATATGGTTTATTGTTGAGAAGCCTGCACGAAATCCTGCCTGGTCCCTTGGTTGATTGAACTCTAATGTCGTATTAATTCTGTTAGCAATTGCTTTTGTAAATAGCTTGTAGAAAACGGACAGTAAGCTTATGGGCCTGTAATTTTTCAGGTCCTTGACGTCCCCTTTCTTATGGATCAAGATGATGTTGGCATTCTTCCAAGATACTTCCAAACCAGTTGCTTACAGCTGCATTACGATGCCAACAGCAACATTGGTGTTGCCAACACCAGACGCGGTAAGCTGATATGTAGTGCTTATATGCATCAATACTGGACAGCGCAAATCTGAAAAGGACAAAGAAGGAACACGGATGCACAGGACAGGCGTTACTCGCAACTAAGCTTCATTTAGGAAAGTTTCGCTAGATATATGGTACGCAGCCGTGTGGCACGCGCAGGCGCACTGCACGTACGTTACAGTCCCACTTGCAGTTGTTGCAGTTGCGTTACAGTTGTTATACTTGTCCGTTATGACGGAGAACGTACGCACGTTTCACGAACCTGTGTGTATGTGTAGATGGGGTTCTTGACACTTCTTGAACAAGCTCATCGTCACCATGATCTGGGAGCATCAGCAGCTGGACCGGACTTTTTATCGAATCCGTTCGTGATCGCGGCTACGAGGGATCGAAGTATAGTGAAGCGCGAGGTATAGTGCAGCTAATGGAAATCGTGGATGCCTCTTACGATGAAACGTGGCAGCGAGGTCTTATGATGCCCTGTCCACATCGAAGCCGTCTTTCACGCAGTATAACGACCAGGCGTTGTTGGGTCTAGATAAGACAATGTTCAAGTCACCGGTAATGATGAGAGGAGTGGTTCTCTCGGCAGATTTACTGCAGGGAAGCATTCACCTCGTCTTTTTTGTTTTGTTTTTTTTAACATGAAAGTGTTTTATGCCGGGGTCCACCAAGACTTCTGTGACGTATTTCCGTCACGGAAATGACGTAGAAAAAAATTACACGATCAGATGTCAAAGAAAAGAAGTTCCGTCAACGGGCATCGAACCCACAACCGCTCGGTCCGCAACAACAGATGCGGGGCACGCTATCCACTGCGCCACGGCCACAGACTCTAGAGGCTTTACAAACGCGCCTTTTATATCTACCACTCTCCCAGTTGGCGGTGTGGTGTTGCCCTCTGAGAGCGGTAAAGTAATTCGTCATTACTGTGGCCTCCGCGATAAGCACCTGCAACGCGTTACACGTCCGTCCCATTCGGCGCATTTTCAATAGAAGTTCAATTTTGTCAATGCCTTAACACACCGCGAGGTGGCGATCTTAGACCAAGCGTCGTAAAAGCGTCGGCCGCGCTCATAGCATCACGCTAATCCGAACCAAGAATAGCTCTGCGACGCGCGCCTCCCTCACCTGGCTGTAACAGCGCCTTCCCCGCTCACGCGCTCGCCCCGAGAAAAATCGCGGCCGGGCTACCGGGGCGGCACGACGCGCTTTACGTTTCCCTCTAGTCCGGCCGTCGTGTTCAATCACATTTTAACATGCCGCGAGATGGCGACCAAGTTCAGCGTCCAATATGCGACGCTCTTCTGGCTATAACACCTCGTTCCTTGATTACGCTTTCACCATTAACTACTAATCTACCACAAGGGTTTGTTTAATCATTTAACATGGACGTTAGTCGTCGGGATGGAGATGTACCACCAATCATCGAAGTGGGTGCATCCACGTTAAAGGTTGCTATAGCGCTGTGTCTGTGCGTCCCTCTCCTCTGTCCTTGTCGTGGTGCGCTACGCCGTACGAATTATGAGTGCTATAATAATAATAATAATAATATCTGGGGTTTAACGTCCCAAATCCACGACATGATTATGAGGGACGCCGTAGTGGAGGGCTCTGGAAATTTCGGCCACCTGGGGTTCTTTAACGTGTACCTAAAACTAAGTACACGGTAAACGGTGCTATAGCTACCAGACATCAATATACATTGTGAAAACTCTTATATCAATTCAGGTATCTCTGTAAACATTCAGTTACTTCTGCAAGGGCACGCTTTGCTTTCGTGTTGTTCCGATTCCTATGAAGGAGGGTTCAACCCTATTTTTTTGTAATCCACGCAGTCCAGGTTGCGGACAAGTGGACAAGTGGATGGTAGTTGAGCGTCTTCCAGGGGTGTTCTGTATTCAGCTCCCTCACTTTCGTCGGCCGCGGTCGTGTAGCGGTTACGGTGCCCGGCTGCTGACCCGAAGGTCACGTGTTCAATCCCGGCCACGGCGGTTGCATTTCGAGGAAGGCAAAATGCTAGATGCCCGTCTACTGTGCGATTTCGGTGCACGTTAAAGAATACCAGATGGTCAAAACTTCCGGAGCCCTTCGCTATGGCGTCTCCTGTAATCATATCGTGGTTTTGGGACATAAAACCCCGACAATTATTATTATTATCGCTTTCCTTGCGTGTCAGTGTGTGTGTTCGCCGTTAGTATGTTGGTTGAGACTCTGTATCACCTGTGGCACATAACCGCATAACATGAACTCTAGTATGCGGGTATGTGCCACACGTGACTGAGAGAACGGGTTTCATGACGTGCTCGACACGTACTTTGTGTTATTCATGTCATGACCAGTGAATCATGTTCGTCATACACTGATCCCCAGCTGTGCGAATTTTGGTATATTACAAGTTATGAAGACGACCAGGAGAGCGCCGAGACGTAGATAGATAGATAGATAGATAGATAGATAGATAGATAGATAGATAGATAGATAGATAGATAGATAGATAGATAGATAGATAGATAGATAGATAGATAGATAGATAGATAGATAGATAGATAGATAGATAGATAGATAGATAGATAGATAGATAGATAGATAGATAGATAGATAGATAGATAGATAGATAGATAGATAGATAGATAGATAGATAGATAGAAACAGCCAAAGTGCCTGAGGTTCGCTAAGAAATGCTTCGCATTTAAAAATTCGGCAGATCCCACGCCTTGTGTGAATCTGTTTCATGGGAAGCAGTCGGCGAGTAATTAGTTAATACAAAAGGGATAACTGCGCTACCTGACACACACGTAACAACCATAGACACACGCAGGCTCAGACTTCCAACTGAACTTTATATTACACACATTCCTCCTATAAGTACACTTCGCAGAAATGAATACCGAGCATGCGCTTTTCAGAAAGGTGTCATCACAAAAAATCTTATCAACCATAAGCGCATGATCGGTATTGATTTCTACGAAGTGTACTTATAGGAGGAATATGTGTAATAAAGTTCAGTTGCAAGTCTGCGCTTGTGTGTGTCTATGGTTGTTACGTGTGTGTCAGGTAGCGCAGTTATCGCTTTTGTATTAAGATGCACCAACTCGCCCAGCAACAAGTTCTTCTAGAGTAATTAATTGTCTATGCTGCATTTTTTAGCTTCGAGCCAAGCGTTACGAGGTGGATCGACGTGTTTTTGTAAGTGTGCACATTGTGGGCTTACCAGGAACGTCGACTACACTGGCGTTTAAAGGGTAATGCATGGCGTGACGTAACGTCAGCACTCACGTCAGAGCCAAGACGTCAGTATTATCGAAACGAAGTGCACTTTACGGTGCGATGACGTGAATATAATATGTAACTTTCGTTAGCGTATTCCTCCGGGGTCGAGCAACGCTCGAATATAGCTTCCTAAATCATAGGGATACAAAGGTAATATTTATTAGGCTGCTATGTAAGCGGAGCCGACACGAACCACAATTGACGTCAACCCGACATGGCGCCTGTATCGCAGGAGTACATAAATTATGTAATATATATTGCGTTGTTCTAAAATTAGATAGCCAGCGCTGCAACTACAATTGACGTTGCACCGCCATTACGGCTACATAGGGCCTTTTTCCAAAGCAGTTTCGAGAACTCGCGTGGTTCTGTGGTAGAATATATGCCTGCCACACGGAATGCTTGAGTTCGATTCGTACTGGGATCCTGATTTTTTATTCTTTGCATTCGTCGAGTCAACGCAGGCCGATATCGCCTTTTCTTAATGCTCTCGCTTTTAAATTACCAATGTCTGTTTTCGCCGTTCCTGGGTAGATATAAACTGTCAATCACCTGTAGAGCACACCCGCTTATCACGGCCTGTGGCATACGGGTATGTGCCACACATGTCTGGAGGAAACGGTTTGACGACGTACGCGACAGGATTTTCACGTTATTCATATGATGACCAGTCATATTCGTCAAAACCTGGTCTGCATCAAGTGGTCTACATCAAGTGAAGGAGGCGATCACGAGAGCACCCAGACGTAAGCGGATAGATAGATAGATAGATAGATAGATAGATAGATAGATAGATAGATAGATAGATAGATAGATAGATAGATAGATAGATAGATAGATAGATAGATAGATAGATAGATAGATAGATAGATAGATAGATAGATAGATAGATAGATAGATAGATAGATAGATAGAGCGAAGGAGTAGCCGGCACCTCTACGACGCACTAACGCCTACTTACCTAAACTAATTCGTATTGTGATCTTCCATATTCTGGGTCCTTTTTCACAAGCAGGAGTGGACAGGGTCCAACGTGTGTGCCGTAACCTAATAATCGACCATCTATAGCACGTTCTAGAACGATGCATGCGGTGGGACGCACGTTCGCAGAACCACTTTTCTTGCGATAATAAATGTTTGGGCCACCTAAATATAGAATACGTTCATCTCGAACATTTTCTGACTAGCCAACTCCTGTATCACTTAACGTGTTCGCCACTGAATAATGCACAAAGGCGGACGTGCTTAACAGCTGTGAATGCGTCCGCCCATCGCAAGTGTTATCTCTTTTCCCTGTTCCCGCAGCCATTGCAAAACGCCGTTCTCGTAAAATATGCGGACCATATAACCGTCGGTTGCACGAGCGGTTTCGCGTGATTGGTACAGTTAAACGTGGCATGGATGACGCACAAAATGACGTACATTGGATCGACCGGGCGCCGTTAAGCAAAGAAGCAAATATAAGAGAGAGCTATATGAATATTTATGGCAAGTCGCCTGTTCACAGTGCTTTTTATCCAATGCACTGCAGACTCTTTTCTGACTCCCATTTCCGCACCTCCACATATCTTCTCCATTGTTCCTTGACGCTTAGTTTATTTAACAGCGGTGTTATGCGTTCTTCGGATGTTCGCGTGAATGACTGTTCGTAGTACATGAGGAGCCGAAAGACATTAATTCGGGAAAGTGATCTTTTTTTTAAATTTATCTTTACTTTAAGGACACTTGCCTGAAAGCAGGCCCGTAGCCAGGGGGGGGGGGTGCTAGGGGCTTGGCTCACCACAACTATATTTCGACCTCTGGTTGGTTTAGGGGCCCTTTAAGATAACGTTGGAATCAATCTTAAAAAAGCAGCGCGCGTGCGCCTTAGAAACGAAATCCTCGATATTTACGAATTTGGAGGACTCCTCTGCGAGGAAAAATTGCAGCTTACTTTTTTGCTAGTTAGTTTGATTACTTGTTCTCGCTTGCGCAACGACCTCAAATACGCTAAGGCTCAGAGTACACTAAGTAGCGCATGCTCTTTTTACAAATAAGGAAGAAACAGCAGCCTGGCGGCATCTTTTGCTCAACAATGTGGGCTTGCTTCGCCGGTCACTTTATCGCTTTCTAGATTCACTGCCTTTAAAATATTTGCCTACAAGCTGCTTCACCGCGGAGGAATAAATATGGACGTAGTGAGACTGACAAAAAATTACACCATCTCCCGCTAAAGGGGACCATGAGGCTATGCGAAGCCGGAGCACTTGCACGATCGCGTTCCGTTGGCGTTCGCTGGGCATGCTACCGACCTCGCGTCGTGGAACGCGAAGAGGAACACTATGCGCGTCGTGTAGCCCGGCCGTTAATTCTCACAGGGCGTGCGGGGAACGTCGACAGGCGCGCGAGAGAGAGGCAGCGTAGGAGAGGAGAGAGAGGGGGAGGGGACGTGCATGCGCTGGCCCTCATCGCGGCGCTGCGCAAAAGAGAACTTCGGCATGTGGAGCCCGCATTTCAGAGGGTCCCACCGAGGCAAGCGCTGGACTGAACGCGCGCAGCGCTCTACTATTTGAAAGAGAGGAGACTAGAGGAGGAGAGTAGCGTATGCGTCGTGAGAGCAGAAGCGAGAACGCAGCAGAAGCGCAACCAGGTGCTGGTAGAGAAGTGGAGAGAGTAACGCGCAGCATTTGGAGAGAGGGAAGGAGGAGAGTCGCGCATGCGTAGTGTGAGTGCGGACAACAGCGCTGCGTGCGGATTACCACGCCGCCTTACATACACCCGAGCAAGAGATACATCGCATCTAAAAAATAAATTTTCAATGTTTTACGCACCAGGAGGATCCACGATACGCGAAGCATTTTGGGAGTACGGCTGCTTAGTAATAATCGCCCAGGCTTCCACATTTCGCCGCCAAATAGGCAAACAGGTGCGTGCGTGTGCGTGCGTAGGCGTGTGTCTGCGTGCGTAAGCGTGTGTATGTACATACGTGCATTGCGTGCGTGTGTGTGTGTATGTGCGTGCGTGCGTGCGTGCGTGTGTGTGTGTGTGTGCGTGCGTGCGTGCGTGCGTGCGTGCGTGTGTGTGTGTGTGTGTGTGTGTGTGTGTGTGTGTGTGTGTGTGTGTGTGTGTGTGTGTGTGTGTGTGTGTGTGTGTGTGTGTGTGTTATGTGAGCCTATGAGATAGTAACAAAGCGAAGACAACGGTCACGACGACAGTACGACAATGGCGATAAGCACAAAATGGCTGGTTTCCTTTGCTTTGACGAATAATGATACTCGTTACAACATCTCGATACCCGTTATTTGATAGCAGGACCTGCTAAGGGGCACGAATCCTGTAGCTATTAACGCCGTACATAAAATGAAATCAGTATTTTTTTTTATAAGCTAAGTCGCCCAATATAAAACACGGAGCTTGGGGCCACTTCCAATTTTCCTAGTTAAATACACTTAAAGGAAATACTGTTGAAGTAAGCACAGCGCCGATACAAATAAATAGTGCTGCATTTGGGAGATAGAAATAAATTTTATTATCTCAAGAAAAATGAATTTTGATTCAATTTTCTGAGTGTTTTATGTATATTTGCCCAAGTGTGGCAAGTTTCGACGAAAGAACTGCAAGAAGCGCGAGGTTTACATGTACGTTACCCGACATCAAAATAAACATTTCAGGTCTTTTCAGTGCTCTTCAGCGTTTTTTTTTTTTTTTTCAGAGCCCTAAAAACTAGGGGAGCTTTGCAATCTCACTTGCCCAAGAAATGTTCCTCCCTCGGCTAGTGATAAGAAGGACCACGTTAGATTTGTTGATTGTGTGTCCTGTGTCGTCTACAAGTTTTCATTACCATGCGGGATGTACTATATTGGGCAGACTAAACGGTGTCTGAATGACAGATTACGTGAACACTGCTACAACGCGAGAAATGAGCTTTCAGGGGGGGGGGGGAGGTGTTCCTAGCGGCGCTCTGCAAAGGCTGTGGGTGCTCCCCTGATCTGTACAGTTGTATTGTTATCGGCTGTTCTAGGGATCGGCTCACACGGGAAATAAAAGAAGCCGAAGCTCTAGCAGAATTGGGACACTTGTATGTGAGCTCGTCATCGATTTTCTCGTCGAAAAAGGTAAAGATTAAGAACACGTGCTAGCTGAGTTGTGTTTTTTCGCGCATGTATGAAATGAGTGTGAATGGCATGAAATCAACTGTTGGAAGTTTAGCGCCTACCTGTCTCTACGTCTGTGTCGTGTTCCTTTCTTTCACGTACCGCGCTAATACAAGCTACGTTCGAGGGTGGAGAGGTTGTCGTAAGGGCGATTGTTGTAGCATGGAAGAGCCAACTAGAAAGAAAAGAATGAGTAATCTTCATTTTCACTGTTCCAAAATGTACCGCCGTGTCCGTTGGACGCTAGGCCGGTTGACGCTCATGCGACAACCTTCAAATCTCGCTAGACTGCACGTTATTTTTCGTAATTACTAGAGACCGGATTTTAGGCAAATGCCTTTTCTGTTCCTTGCGCTCCTATCGCGCCATTTTGATATATGAGCACGAATTAGAGGTTAAGCGGGGTTTTCATAGTGTTTTTATAGTGCCTGTAAATGCATATTTCTAGCGTTCATGCCTAAATGCTTACAAATGTCTATAAATGCCTATTTTCAAAATTGGCGCTTATATGAACGCTATTTAGCCTGAAGTTTCGCTCTCGGGTGCAGTTTGAGACCGTTATTCATGTTACCGCGGAAAATTGACTGTTGGGAACTATGGGGTTCAACCTAGTCCTCTGGTTCAACCAACTCTAGTCCTCTAGTTCAACCAACCAACAACCGCTAGCAGCAGTGAAGCGGGACACGCCGGCGAGCATTCGCCGCCGCGCTGACATGGCCCGAGCGGTTGGCGAATGCGAAACCGCGGAGAGCCGTCAGCGGAAAGGAGAGTGAAGAGCAAAAAAAGAAAGAAAAATATGATGTGCACGCAGCTCTTGTTTTGTTTGTAATTTGCTTTTTAAGGTGTTCACTGCAGTAGCGTAGCCAGAAATCTTTTTCATTGGGGGACGGGGGGACAACCATAGTTTATGTATGTTCGTGCATGCGTTTGTATAGGCTTCCCAAGCAACGCTTAGCGGCGCTGCTGCTCTTGACAGGCAGCGCCATCTCTGGCAGAAAAAGAGAAACTGGGGCGTGATCAGCGAGCGCTTTCCCTTCTCGCCACCGCGTTGCCGCTCGCTTCCGTGCACGTGCAGAGCTCTCGCGGTGCACTTGCGGCGTCTCACAATGTACCGCGTGCAGTGCGGCTTCAAAAGGATCTTCAAGCTTGACTGGCACTTCCGCAAAGCGAACTTGATAAAATGAGTAAGGCTCGTCAATCACGTTAACGGTGAAGAGCAGACGATCGACGACAACCACGCCCGACTCAAAGCGAAATGCATTTCCCAAGTCGCGATTACACCGTGTAGGACGTATACCTCGAGGTAAGTCTCACTCTGTCACGTTAAAGATGAATAATGGTCCACATGCACTCCGAAATGAAGCCGTACACGCTATCGATGTTCTGCGGCGTGGACTACGAATCATATGATTGTTGTTTTGATATGGCATGCTTACAGTAGCAGCCGTGTACTTTCGTGAACAAACGTTTGCGGCGTGCGAAAAAAAGATTATACGGCCATGGCACTGCTTCCTGAGAAGGTTAGAGTCGAGTCCTCCGTGCCGCTGGAGAATCACCGGCCGCCGATTAAGACGCGAGGCAGCTAGCTGAGCTTCAACCACTGTGAAGCAAGATGAACTGCTCGCCTCGTTTTTTCGGCTCTCGCGTCATGCTTGCAGTCTCTTTTTATGATACCGACTTGACAGGCGTATATAACCTGTTGCGTGAACGCTGCTAGAAAATCGCACAAAGTCAGAAGGTGGGTAATTCAAGGTTGCAATTGCAAAGCATGTATGACGTGCCAGTTATATTTAGCGGCTTAAATATATATCACCCCAATAAAGTGACAAAAACAAAGCAAACCTGCAGAACGATGTCAAAGCTTGCTGAAAATGCACAGACGTCCGTTCCGGCGTGATAAAGCAGCCTTCCCGACGCGTGAAATGCAGGCGCCGAACTCCTGACAATGTGCGGAGTTCAGTTGAATTCAACCAACCGCGCAACGCTAACGGTATAACGCGAATGTGAACGTTCAACAACGACGGGTAGGTCTCACGAGCACGGGGAATCAAAACACAAAGTTGCTTCACCTACAACCGTAACTAGACTTTAACAATGCGAGAAGACAGCGAGTAATCATTACTGTAGTCGCTGCGTGCATGCGCCCCGTTACTTACCGATTCAGGTAGCCGGAACGAACGAAAGCGATGAACTCAGACAGCCAAAATAGAAGGCAAGACAGCGCTGTCAGCTATCCACGCTTGCCGCCTTTATTTCTCGTGCGACACGCCCGGGAACCGATACAGTTTAACACGTGAATCGTGTGCCTTGTCTGCACTGTTGTGGCTGGCCACTAAACCGCAATACTTCGGACCACGCTTGCGCTTCCGCGGGGTCGCTTCTGCCATCGTGGAAATGCGCAGCTTCGCACAGCAAGCCTCTCGGTTCAACGTGCCGAGCTAACGGCCCCACAGTTACCCGCACCGAGAGAAGAACGCGAGCGCACGTGCGCTACCGCTACCGTGAAAGGGGCTGAGTCGGCCGCGCGACGGTTCAGAGATTTCCGACAGAGCCGCAGCGCGGCTGGCGCGGCGCTGTCGTCGCGCCGCAAACTTGAGCTTGGGTTCCCTATGTGTGCGTGTATATACACACATGCAAAACTAAGAAGTTTCGTGGAGTGGGGGGGAGGATGAACCTCCCCATTCCCCCCGCCTGGCTACACTAGTGGTTCACTGCCAGGGGAGAAATTGGCTCTACGCAATTCGACCCGGCCAATAGGAGGAATCCCTCCCTTCTGGTCTTTAAGCAATCTGGCTGTCGGCTCCTGCTCTGCACTTCTCAGACATGTCGGAGAGACACTCAGGAGTGTGTTGATTCGACAGTGGACACTTGACTCACTCTGCAGAACATGGGAGTGTGAACCGTGCGGTACAAAGCACGCTATGTTCAAATGTTAGCTCCTTTGTGCCATCTTAAGCGATAACATGCTTGTTTTCCTGTCGTAGACAGAGGTCGCGCACGCCTTCGTTTGAAATTATTTCTATTTACGTGAAAATTTATTGTGCCTATATTTACAATTTTGGAAGCCTAAAACATTGTTTTGCCTGCCTATTTTTGGCGTCTAAAACGAGCTTTTTTATTTGCCTAAAAATCCGGTCTCTAGTAATTACCGTACGTCAAACCGGCACTGCTAAAAAACCCTATTGTCCGCGTCGTTAGACGACTAAAACAATAGTCGGGGCTCTGTACTGGGGGAAAGGGGGGGGGGGGGGGCGGAGAGGCTTTGTACATGCAATTATGCATATACATATAGCGTGCCGTTAGTTAGTCCGCGCCTGACGACAATTTTCATTTACGTCTGACTTCTGAATACTAAGAAGGCTATTGCCGATTTAATAACGGCGGTGCACTTTTAGTACACGTGCTGATCCTGTGCCTGCACGGGGAGTAGAAGAAATTCGACGAAAAAATACCTCGCGTAGGTCTGCTAGGCCAGCGCAGCTACATGAGGAGTTAGAATGCGTTAAGCGGGATAATTTTGGTCTTAGTCACGTAACGGGAACCGGCGAAGCATACACAGTGCTGACTAACGGGCACGTACTCTGTTACCGAGGGCTCCTTGAGAAGCGAGACTATAGCACTCTAAGAAAAAAAAAAGAATATGTGTGACTCCTTTCGGTGAGTCCTGACTTGCCACGTATATGACTCTCTTTAAAGAAACACGTTAACTCCCTTTTGAGTCACACGACCCTCCAAAGAGAGTATAATGATTTCCAAAGAGAGTTGACGTGTCTCTTTAAAGAGAGTCATATGCGTGGCAAGTCAGGACTCTCAAAAAAGAGTCAAAGGACTCTTTTATTTTCGTAGAGTGTATGCGTAGTATTTTTCAGTCCATAAGTATATTGCGGGAAATGCTAAGTAATCTTGCAGCATCCATAAAAGGGTAGCAGACATCATGTCAAATTTAAACAGGCGATATAAACTAAAAGTAATCCAAGGGTACGCTCCCACGTCTAGCCATGATGAAGAGAAAGTACAACATTTTTATGAGAATGCAGAACTAGCAATGCAAAAAGCATAAATGCAGTACGCTATCATCACGGGCGACTCCAACGCGAAACTAGGAACCAAACAGACAGGAAAAAGCAATCTGTAATTTCGGCATAACTTGTAGGAAGGGGAGAGACGTTGGTGGAATTCGCAGGACGACATCGTCTCCGCCTAACGAACACCTCTAAAAGACACATACATAGGAAGTGCACATGGAGAAGCCCCAGCAAAAGAACGAAATAGATTTCATTATGTACAGGTATCAAAGCTTAGTACAAGATATAGTCAACAGGACCATCAAAATCACTCCGCACATTCTAAGGTATTCCTTACATGCCACGTATACAACTATCTTTGAAGAAGTATATACATGGACTCTTTTTCTGGCTTAGACTCAATGTGCTTTAGGAGTGTACCTTGACTCTCTTTGGAAGAGTGCAAGGACTATTATCTGAAGGATCACATTACGACTGCTGCGGGAGTGAGATGACTCTTGCCGGTGACAGTGTCAACTGTCTCTATGACTGCTTCCAGTTAGTCAACTGATTCGGTTCTAGTGTCGCGAGACTACTATTGGAAGTAGTCGAGTATACATCCTAAAGGGGTCTTGCAACACTCTTTCAACATGGTCAGAAAACGCTGCCGATCGGTAGTCGGGGCTCCTGATAACACGCTAGCTAAATATTATAACGCAGCACGTGGCCTGGAATTTGCAATTAATTCTCAAAGTCAGCTATAAATCGTTCCCGCTTCTCTCGACAAATGATGTCATATACATAATAACGGAGCCATATACCCAATTAATTTCACGTCCATTGGCTGATTCGATCATCGTCAGCTGCACAGTTAGCGCAGCCACCGCGGGAGGCCGCCACGTGCCCGCGCGCGCGATCGCACTGAAATTAATCCGCGCGTTCGAAGAAAAAAAATGAAGTGCTTAAGGTCATGCCGCGCGTTAACTACTTTCTCCCGTGCCATCCCTCCCTGTTTAGCTTCCAGCGCTCTCCTCGGGACGAGAGGTGAGAGAAAGCAATTGCAGCGTGCGACAAATATCTGTAACTGCGCTTGTACTCGACGGATTCTAAAGATGTTTGCGGCGGTCGATTCGTGAGGCAATAAACTCCTTTAAAAAAAAGCCATTCGATGGTTACTTGAGAAAATGTTGCAGGGCCCCTTTCAGCAAGTCATATAGCAATCGCCTTCGCGCCAAGTGAGTGCAAAACAAGAAGAGTTCATTTTTAGCAAGATTTTAATAAAACTGAACAAAATAACTCGCAGAGCTTTTTCCGCAGAGTAAAATAGGAAATGCGAAAACACAGTCTGTGATTTCCGATTAGGCAGTCGAGCTGGGCCTCCTTTACATTCTTGTGCGAGTATAGCCAACTAATATATGTGCTGCAAAAGACGCTGAAGAAGTCGGCATTATGCTTCCATATACATATCTTATGATTATGGATTACCTGAAAATTAGTGATGGCTGAAGGCATTAAACTTTTAACTTGAAATGTCGTCGGTCCTTTTCACCGTGATCAGCCATGATACATGGTATCTCAAAAACAGGACGCAATGGTGTTGTGCGAAAACGAAATTGGAATGAGTTCGCAAAGCACTCCTCAATAATGAATCTACATAAACACAAAAGAAGGCCGGCAACAAAACAACAAATGCAAGCAGGCATGACAAGGAACAATGTATATGTCATTATTGTGAAAAACACATCTTTTCTGTAATAAAGTTGTTCACCACCATCATCACCATAGTGGCCGCTTCGTTACTCCGAGTGTGGTTGTCAACTGGAGATTGGCGTTCGCCACGAATGACTCCCGGTACTTAATGTTTGAATTCCGCAGCCAAGAATGTTGGCGGTGAACTCCCAAATTTAACTTACGGGAGTTGCTGGCGACGAATGCCAAAATCCAACGGCGGGTGTTGTTCGCAGCAGAACTCGCGGTGAAACTGTAAACTGTAACGTGAGGGGCTAGAAAGGGGACGGAGACAGACCGAATAAAATGGGAAGAAACGAAGGTGTTATGGTAGTTTTAGCTGAAATACCGGAGGGAAGACAACGGTCATGCGTTCATTATAAGCAGCATTTTGCGAACAAGGGGAAGTACCCACTATGCCATTATTTATCATTCTGCGGAGAAGTGAGGTATCCACTGCGCGTGCAAAGCCTCACGCCTAGCCGAGATGTCAAGTTGGATACATTATTAGAGGCCGTAACCGCCACCATTTTATCTTATAAAAAGATCACCATTTGTTCACCTTACGCTCCAGCCCGCGCCTATTTTACCATCAAAGACCTAGAAAATCTAACAGAACAACTACCACAGCCCCCTGTTTTGGTAGGTGATTTTAGTGCTCTATCTACATTTTTGTGGCAGTGACGAAACAGATCAAAGAGCGCGCAAGTTGAGGTTATTATTTTCATACAGTATTTGCCTTTTAAACTCGAATGGATTTACTAAATTTTCGCCAGCTTCGCAATCAGTTTGCGCACGTTTACTCCACCATGGCTTTTATCGTTCACTGGGACTGTCACTAGGGTTAATACATAATTCAGGTGACATAAAGGACATTACCAACAAGTTTTCACCAGTGGCATCCTGTCATCAAGAAACCAACCTAAGTTCAAAAAATAATTCCTTTTAAGATTTCCAGTTTTTCCGAACGCACTGCGAATGCTCCAGTCTTCTGTCAGGAGGAGTCGCTATAGTCGTGCAAGGCGGCACTCCTAACCATAGGTCGGGAAAAAACGTGGAGCTCACTCTGACTCACTCACGAAACATATCTTGCCCTTAGGGCTCACTCGGACTCAGACTCACCAAACTTTTCCTCAAGCAGACTCACTCAGACTCATCATTATTTTTCTCAAGCGGATTCACTCGGACTCCGACTCACTAAAATAATATTCACTCGGACTCACTCAGACTCAAATTCACGGGTCGATCTGAGTCATAGTTAGTCTTAGTGAATCGACTGAGGAGTCTGTTAGCCTATAATTATCTCTTTCTACCATAGTGTCAATGCTCTTTAACACGAAAATCTCACATAATCGGTGCTCTACCTAGCCCATTTTGATCTCGTACCTTCAAGTACGACTTATAAGAGTTTGCAATTCAGTAAGGACATTTTTATTGAGATAGATTGCTCACGCGAGAAGGTTTGCGCGGGGAGGTCAAGGCACCTCCTCCCCCTCTCTCCGCGCATATCACGCCTCTGATCAATAAATTTTGAGCCGACGTATGAATGGTAGCGCTCGGAAGTATGTGTGAGAAGACGTGAGTATAAACGTGAGCCGACATAAGGCTGACAGTAATGCTGAATTTGAGGCGATAGGACCATAGGTCGGCAAAAAATGTGGAGCTCACTCAGACTCACTCATGAAATATATTTTTCCCTTAGGGCGCACTGAGACTCAGACTCACGAAAATTTTCCTCCACCGGACTCACTCGGACTCAGATTCACTATAATTTTTCTCAACCGGGCTCACTCGGACTCAGACTCACAAAACCATTGCTCACCTGGACTCACTCCGACTCAGACTCACATCTGGATCTGAGTCTGAGTGAGTCTGAGTGAGTCGACTCATGAGTGAGTTTGCCGCGCTATGCTCCTAACCGAGTTGCCATCCAATGGAATACATCTTTAGGGGCCATAGCCGTCACCTTTTTATCTTATAAATCGATACGTTCCATCCCACACCCATTTTACCATCAACGACTTAGAATATCTAACAGAACTACCACATGTTTGTAGGTTATTTCAATGCATATTATACTCTGGGCAGTGACAAAGCTGATCAAAGAAGGCCCATCGTTGAAGATCCTATTTTGGCATATAATATTTGCCTTTTTAACTCGGATCCATTTACTGATTTTTAACTAACTTCATGCGCATTTGGTTGTTTAGATCTAGCTCTCTGCTGAACATCCCTCTTTGGCGATCTTCAATGGGATGTCACTCAACATTTCATATGGTAGTGATGACCAACGCGCCATCATCGAACTCCTACCGTCCTACGAAACTTTACATGTTAAGCCACGTAGGTAGAAATTGCAGCTTTCTGACTGGCCGATTTTTATTGAGAACGCAAAGCTTGAACATGCCTTTGCGGAAGAACTTACTGCTTACGAACGAAACAAAAATTTCATTCAGGTTATCATTTCAGTGGCAGAAAAGGCAATACCGCAATCGTCCAACGTTGCGCGCAAAAGACAAAAACCTTGGTGGACCGGCAGGTGTACCGAAGCCAAAAAACAACAATACAAAGCCTGGAGAATTCTATGAAGATAGCTGACTTGTAGCGACCGACTACTTTTCAAACACGAAAAAGCCAAAGCAAGGTTTATTCAAAGGCGAGCAGAATGGTGTTCATGGTGAAAATACATATCATTAGTTAGTGGTTCGGTCACATCTAAACGTATTTGGGACCAGCTGAAGAAGTTTAAAGGAGAATACTCAACGTACACAATACCAATGTTTACAAGTCTAGACAAACAAAAACTGCAAGACAAGGCCAACCTATTAGGCGAACACTTTTACAACATCTCAAGCTCCGCGAATTATACAAATACACTTCTTAAATACAAAGTCTGCTGAAAAGCAGAGCCTGCCTGCTATGAGTGCCTCAAATGAATTTTACCATCATCCTCTAAGACTACAAGAATTCAACAGAAAATGGCTGCTCCACCACTCACCATCTCGTCAGGCTTAAACACAAAACACGAAATGCGCATATCTAAATTCACTACTGTCTCACATTTTTTTTTACTTAGAAAAGGCATCTTTTTGCGGAGAGCTGCGTTGTTAGCAGCTCCCCGGGAAATCAGAATTCGTTTTGGTGCATGGCAGGGCTTACCGAAGTAAACAACCCTACGCACTGTAAGTGAGTGACCATTCCATACGAGGTAGCAAGAGCACGTAAACTTGGTATCTGGGTACAGGGAAACAGGTACGCAGACCACACCCCTAAAACTCTTTGCACGACAGGAAAACAAATCGCGCGCATGGTACACAGAGTGACGCACCATCGCAAAGGAACTGGAGAGGCGGACAGGCTCCGCCTAATTCCTGCCTTTGCAATGAGCCTACTAACGTACGGTCTTATCCATATAGAACTCAGTAATGCCGAGGTTGAACCAGCGGATATCAAGATTCTTACCGCCTACAAGGCTGCCCTCGGCCTACCAACGGGAACATCCACAGATCGGCTTCTTGCCTTGGGGATCTACGCACCTTCGAGGAGCTGAGGGCTGTGGCCCTCATCTCACAGCGAGGAAGACTTAGTCTCAAGCCCACGGGTAGGGAAATCTTACGTCGCTTTGGGTATCCTGTACGGCCGCAACACAGTGATGAGGAACCTGTGCCCCTTTCCGCTCATATACGCGCTCAAATACATACCGCTCCTATAACGAAAAGCATGAATTACCTTGTGCCACCGAGCGCGTCGCGAAGCCAGAGCCAGGCGACTCACCATACAGTTCGGAACGGACCCAGACACGCTTTGTACGGACGCGGCCCGCTGCGGCACACATGGCTTTTCGCTGGCCGGTGTTGGCTCGGTATGCAGGCCAGGTTGAGACACCTGCGCTGCAGCCAAGACGAGCTCAGCGAACACGGCGGAAGCCCTAGCGGCAGCACTCGCCATCGAAACGAAAAAAAGTCATGAGGAAGAAATTTTAAATACTCACGGACCCTTGAAAAAAATCGCCAGGCCTGCGCCGAACACGCTGCACAGTCGCAGCGAATGCTTGAGGAGCGGCCTTTCTAGAGCTTGTGGTAAACACCCTTGGGGCAGCTAATAATTTGTGTGAAGTAGGGAGGCACCCACTATGCCATTATGTTTCATTCTTCGGAGAAGCATTGTACTCTCTACGCATGTGTAAGGCATTATGTGCACTGTGCTGTGGTTGATGACGATAAAGAATTGATGAAGGATTCATGAGTAATTGGTGAAGAATTGATGAATTTAACATACTAGCCCAAAAAGCCACATTGCAAATTATAACCGAACCCTTTGTAATAGTTTGGAAACATTCACCGACCCACTCGTTGCGACATTCGCATTGTGTGACGCCTGGTCGCGATTTTACTCTTCTACCACGCACATATATATTAACGCGATTCCATCTGTAAGGCATTATGCCCACTTTGTGCTGTTGCAGATGACGATGAAGATTTAAAACTGAGCCCTTTGTAATGGGTTGGAAGCATTCAATGACCCACTCGTTGTGCATTTCGCATTGTGTGACGCCTGCTTGTTATTTTACTCCGCTATTACGCTATATTACATATCTTAATTAACCCTTTGTAAGACAGTGGTACATATGTGTACCATTTTTTCACTGCATTTCACACTCACAATAAAAAAAAGAACGGTTCGAACTAGCGCCGCTCTTAATGGTGGCACCATCTACCGAGGTATTGAAGAAAGCTATCACGTGTTTTTAGCTCGCTGCGATAGGCGGACAACAAATTTGGTTTTGCACGTGCCTTGATTACTGCTCGCTATCCGCTGCAGCGCCCTAAATGAGCGCCTTGAAAACATTACTTTAACGTGCCTGTGAAGTGCCCCATTTTACCCGTTTACTAAACAGAGTCTAGTAACTGACTTGCAACAAAGCAAGAGATTTTTGCTGCGCTTGTTATTGAATTTTTTTCGACGAACCATTTTCGGTCTTGATTTTGGCTGGTGGTGTTAGCCCTAATAGGACGGCTATCGCACAGAGACAGTTGCACATATGCAGTATTTTCAATTTTTTATTGCGATAGCAATTATATAGACACTCTCGGCTGATTTTTGCCGTCGCCGTCTGTCGACGCCGTCATGTTCCGGATATGTATATGTATGTATGTATATATATATAAACAAGGCACAAATAAAAATAAAGCAGACGAAAAAATTCTAAAGTACCCGACCGCGGATTCGAACCAGCAACGTCTCGCTCCTCAGCACGCTGCGTTAGACAACTCAGCCACACGCCATGAATGCGCCGGCGAAATAACGGCGAGCCATTTATATACACCATGTAGCGCTGGTCGTAAGCAAACCTCGGAGGAGCGTGAGCGTGTTTTCTATCACGCAACGCTCCTAATTTTCTTTCAATATGAAAACTGCCCTTGAGTCGCGCACGACAAAGTAACCCTTTCCTGTACCCACTCGTTATGTGGAAGGAAAAAAAGGCAAACACCGGGCACACCTTGCATCAGACGCCCCCTGTGGTAGGAGACGCAGAGGGTCACTCCAGGCGCCGCAGTTTAAAAGAAGAAGAAATATCTAAGAGCATCTAAATTCTAAATTTCCCCGCCGGTTTCATGACCAATCCTCCGTAGTGGGTAAGAGCCAAGAATTAAGAGTCTAACAAGCAAGCAAGCAAGCAAGCAAGCAAGCAAGCAAGCAAGCGTCTGATTTTCCATTGTCGACACTTGCAGCGTGTTGCTCAAGCACATAGGCGTAACAACTGTGACAGTTGTTAGTTCACGCTTGCCCTGTGCATGCCTGTGCGTTCTTTTAGAGGGCGTCCTCCTTTGTGCTTCAGCGGCACGCTGTAAGTATCGAGCTGCTTCTGGTTCTTCGTGTGACATTTGAATTTCTTGCTATCGTATTCATTGCTTCGCCCTTGTGGCGAAACTGTGACTTTTTTTTTGGTTTAGCACTGGTTTTATTTCCAAAAGCGGCGTCACTCGCAGTCCACTCTAGATGCAGCTAATTACCGCAATCGCAATGTCACGTTGGCTTATGTATGTATGGCGCAGGTCGCCTTCGCTTGGGCTAGAAATAAATGCGCAGTAGCTATCTGCGCGGCAAATACCAAGTTTGGCAGTGCAACGAATGCCTAAAACAATTCTACATTATATAGCCCCATTAAACTTGTTTATATTATGTTCCTGTTCATTTCTTTTTTTTTCAACTGATACCGCCTGAGGACAGCGGTACACATGTGTACCACTTTTCATGTCGTGCTATAAAGACAGTGGTACATATATGTACCACTTTTTTCACAGAACCCATTCTGCCGACTTTCTTGAAAATAGTGTCAAACATTTTCTTAACTCATTCTAAATGTTGTTCTGCAGATTTTCAGAAAAACGCCAGGCCTGCGCGGAAAGCGCAGCACAGTCGCAGCGAAAGCTGGAAGAGCGGCATTTCTAGAGCCCGTTATAAACTCTCTTGGGGCTACTAATACAAGTACACTAGCAGCGTACCCACTGCGCCGTGAATCATAATTTTTGTGAATTGGAAAGCACCCACTACGCCATTATTCGTCATTCTGCGGAGACGCGAGGTACCAGTAAGGAATTATATGCACTTTGTTGATGCGACGGCTGATGCCGATGAAGAAGTGAGTGAGTGAGTATGAAATTTATTGAAATATAGCCGAGCGCTTCGTTATGGGTTGGAAGCTTTAAACGACCCACTAGTTACGTAATTCGCATTTTGTGACGCCCGGTCGTTATTTCACTCTCCCACGACGCTATATAACATACGTTAACGTGAGAAAGAGAGAGAAAAAGGGAAATAACTTTATTGAGACCCCCAGGAAAATGATCACGGGGGCCTTATGGGCTTCTTTGGTAACCACTTGAAGTGAACTTGCGAGCAACCCACTACGCTATAAATCATCATAACTTTTGTGAAGTAGGGAAGCAGCCACTGTGCCATTTCTGCTATTTCTGCGGAGAACCGTGGTACCCGCAAAACACCTGTAAGGCATTATGAGCACTTTGTTGGTGCTGTGGCTGATGACGATGAAGAATTATGGCAGAGCCCTTTGTAATGGGTTGGAAGTATTCAACAACCCACTCGTTGCGTAATTCGCATTCTGTGACGCCTGGTTACAGAATTCGCGTTGTGTGACGCCTGGTTTTTATTTCACTTTTCTACCACGCTGTATTACATATGTTAATGTGGTTCCTTGCCGACATGAAGCCTGTGTCGGGTATTTTTGCAAAGCAGTTTCAACCCCCGGCATGGCTCTGAGGTAGAATACTGGGCTCCCACTCATAGGGCCGAGGTTCGAACCTTGTTCCACACTGGATAGTTTTTTCTTATTTCAGTGTTTTCTTTTTCTTATTTCGGTGTCCGTAACCGCGATAGCGGTTACGGACACCGGCGGCGGTGGCGGACAACTACCGCGCCAAAAACGGCTGTTGTTGTGATCTCATGACAGCTTTCGCTGTAATATTCAGCCTTCCCTGCTGATCCAGAGTGTGCACATGCGGGCGCCTTCAGAATATGCAGCTGACTTGCGAGGCATGTGCTCCTTTGGGCGCAAGTATATTCGGTCATGCCACGGTGCCAACGACGCAAAGCACCTCGTCAGCACGCCCCTGGTCCCCTCCAGCCAATCCCGTGCCCGGCCAGGCCCTTCGACCGCACTGGGATGGACCAGCATGGGCCCCTTCCATGCGCAGCTTCCGGAAACCGATGGGTAGAGATCGCTGTCGACCACTTGACGCGATACGCAGAAACAGCAACTCTGCCTGCTACCACAGCCTGTGACCTATCATCTTTCCTCCTGCGGAACCTCATTCTCCGTCACGGCGCGCCAGATGAACTTCTGAGCGATATGGTATGGTTGCTCCTTTCCGAAGTCGTAAGCGCATTCCTTGCTGAATGTCGTATCGTTCATCGTATTACTAGCGCCTACCATCCCCTGGGCTTTGACGGAAAGATTAAACCGCACCCTTGGCGACATGATATCTGAGTACGTTGCCTCAGATCACTCGGAGACTTAATTTTGACCTTCGTGACTTACGCCTACAACACTGCTCCACAGGCGACTACAGGCTTTCCCCCATTTATCCTTTTATACTGCCGAGACCCGTCAACCACATTCGACACCATTCTGCCATACCTACTCACTTTATTCCAATCTGCGCCCATCCCTGAAGCTGCCCGTCGCGCTGAGGAATGCCGTCAGCTCGTATGGTCGTTCACAACCGTCCACCAATGGGGACAAAAAACTAGGCGTGACGATGATCACCAGTATCCCCGCTTTCTTCCGGACTCCCTTGTGTGGCTTTGGATTCCAGCTAATTCCTACTGGCCTCTCCTCCAAGCAGTGTTGTACGCAACGGCGTTCCAAGGAACGACTTTCCAGGAACTAGTTCCTTTTTGGAGGAACGGAGGAACGCCACCGTTCCGTTAAGGATAGGTGGAACTGTAACGGTAACTCGTTACGTTTACGAAGGAACGGCAGAGGGAACGGCGTTCCATCGACAAACGTTCCACTGCATTGAACAGGCGCACGCACGCAGCACATCATGCAGAGCAGGGCGGTTGCGCGAGCGCGTGAGGTGCGAGAAATTACTGTTCGCCTGTGACATGACTATGTTGTATTATGGTTTTCACTTCAAGGAGCCCGCCGGGGGCGCAGGCAAGCGCGCGGCGCCTTGACCGACCACGTGCAGAGAAAATAGCTGATTTTTTTTTTTCGTTTTGTCTCAGCCACTCTGACAGCAACCAATGGGTCGCGCTAGTCTGGGCACACCGTGGCGAGATTTTACTTCACACTCGAACTCCATCGTAATGCTGCCGCAATGAAAGGGCGCGCTCTTTTCTTTTCTTAAGGTTTTTCTTTAATGGACAGGCGGTCCACATGCATATTTTCGACGACTTGCCGTTTTTGCTGACAAGGTTCTGCTGCGACGCGCCTTTTCTTAAAGGGCCCCTAAACCACCCAGAGGTCGAAATTAAGCTATGGCGTTGCAGTTCTGCACGAGTGTACAGCGAACGCTAGCAGAGAACAGGCACTTGTTCGCCCATGTCACCTAATCATACAAATGACGTCATGACGGCTGTTGTCGATATAGAAAAGTCACGGAGAGGAGCAGGCGAGCGTCTGTTGGTGGTTTAGAGGCCCTTTAAAGTTTGTCACGTGAAGTTCCGGTCTGACGTAACACAGCAGCGCCATTTCCTGCGCGCCCGGCGCGCTCAGTTTCGATATCGCCTGCATCGGGGCCTTCAATTTCGATGATTAACACCTCAAATTACGTATGTATGTTGTGTTTCTAAAAACTGGGTATGCAAGGTTTTTATATAAATAACTGTCCCGAAATTAATAATTAAAGAGCTAATTAAGGAGGTTTTGTTATATGCTCATTTTATTGCAATTTTAGGTGCGGCAAAGTATTTCCGCCTCAAAAACGACAGCAGCCTTACTGTCGTAGCATTTTTATTAAAGGTCTCCATTGTCTGAAAAAATACACTAAAACAGGATCGTCTGTCCGACACCGACACCGAGATGCACCTCTAGCTTAGTTCAAGCAGGGACGTTATTAAGTTGCGAATATGTATCCTTGTGTGATGATGGGTTCGTGGGCCCTCAGACAGAGACAGAGTCAAGGAGAAGAAAACATTTATACACAACACTCATCAAACGACAAATACATACACATACACTTGCTGGACACGAATATACAAAATTACTTTCCCTCTAAGCCTCAATTTTTACTGTCCTATACGCCTACGCGAGTATCCGCGCGTCCTGCCTAGTACGGAGTCTATTGTTCCGTAGACGTCAGTCACGGCACCGACGACCGCGTAGCTGACGCGCGCTCGCAGCAGGAGAGGCCCGATGAGCCGTCGACGTGGTAGAACCAGATCCCGAGCTGCTCGCTCAGGCTCGCACCGGACCACTATGCACCCGGAGTAGCACCGAGTCCACTCAGCATTCGGTAGTCCCGGACCGGAATACGTGGCGCCAGCACCACGCCCTCAGAAGTCGGTAGTGCCGGACCCCAGCAGCCTCAGCACCATGGCCCGACTCGGTAGCTGGCTGGTCTCGGACCAGGGCTGGGCGGTATCGCGATACAAGAGTATCGCGATAGTATTTCAGGGATACTTTTGAGTATCTGTATTTCTGCATCGAGATACATTTGAAAAATGTATTTGTATCTCAGTAGAGAAATACATTTACGATGTATCGCCTGTCTCGCGATACTATGCAGGACACGGGTATCTCGTTACATTGCTTTTTGTGTCGGAAATGAGTCGGGGCGTGTTTCCAACGGGGGAATGGCGTTTTTTTTTTTCTTTTTTGTGCCAAGACAAGCAAAGGCGCGCCGCCGGTCGCTGACAGATAGGGCGGCGATGGTTTCCCCTCAAGCATAGAATGGTCCATGTGGTAAAGCGCGCGACGCCGCAGACGGCAGAATCGCGGGGGCAGTGTTGTCGGCCTCTGCCGACGAAAGTCGCTGTCTCTCAAGGTCAGTGCAGCACGCCTAATTTTTTTCGGGTGGCAAGCCATTACTTCGTGACCCCCCGCGTGGATACCGCCTTGGAACAGGCTTTGCACTGCTTCGCGTGCGTTCAGTTATCAAAGCGGTGGCACTTCCAAAAGCAGTTCCCGTAGTCGCGGCGGAAGTGACTAGAAGATGGCTATCTTTGACGCGCTTTCAGCCACCTCTCCAATGTCAGGGTGCGTTCCTAATTGATTACATGCGTGAAACGGTCTTTTGTGGTAGCAGGCTCCCCCACCACCGGAGCCGACTTCGCCTGTTGCGGCTTTCTGAAATGGGTGCTGGTAGCGTCGGTGGTGGTGAGAGCTTCATTGAAGCCGACAGGGTCAGACGGCTGAGGATTCCGAAGATGGGGACAGACTTCGGATTCTCAACGGTCAGAACAACCCAAGTGAGGGCGGAAGTGTTTCGGTATCTAGAAGACCCGAGAAGAGATATCGCCACGCTGCAGGGCAATCCGGCTATGAAGGCGATATTTATTCACTATAACACGAATTTGTGCTCGCCGTCAGCTGTAGACAGACTGTTTTTTTTCGTGAGTCTTGTGCTGAGGCTGAACCGACGTTGTTAGAAGACAGCCTATTTGAGAAGCCTACAGCTTTGCTGAGAAGGTAGCAACCTTCTCAGCAAAGCAGATCTTCAAAATAAATGTGTGCTTTTTCTCAATTCACTGGTGTTCCTTAGTGATTCGAGCGATTTGCTTAAAGTGTGCTATTTCTAGCATGGCTTAGTTTGTTCGCCAAGTATGTCGATTTCGGTGTCCAATCCTTGTTACTGTTGCTGTGAAATAGTGTATTTTTATTGCAATTGATACTTGTAATTATGTCCTTATTACTAATTATGTACTTTGTCCACCCCCCTCCCCTGCAATGCCTTAATGGCGTTGAGGGTACTGTAATAAATAAATAAATGAACTGAACGTTTCGATGCGCTGTAACTTTAATTACAACATTATGCTGCACTAATAAGTGTCTTTGCGTAGTATGAGCATCCTTTAAATAAAAAAGTATTCCAGTGTCTGTATCGCTGTAACTGTATTCCGGAATACTTTTTTCGTCTTATTGCAAAAGTATCTCCGAAATATCCCGTTACGTTAAAGGCAAATGTATCTCAGTATCTGTATTTTAGGCTTCCAGTTCATGTATTTCGATATCTGTATTCCGGAATACTTTTCTGAGTATCTCTGCCCAGCCCTGTCTCGGACACACCATCTGGCACACCATCAGTAGCATGGCCTGGCCCGCTCGCACGTCCACCGCAGGAACACGCCGCAAGGCCTCGCCTGGGACACCCGTTCGCCAGAGGAAACGCCAGGCTCGTCCCGGCTGGTCTGATGGCCCCCCAGCTCGCGGATCGAACGAGCTGCTTCTTGCTCGATCGCTGGCCCCGCACGCTCTCCCGTCGCCGTTCTGAAGCTCACGCGCTTCACGTTGGCCTCTCTCGCGCACACTCCGTCGTCGTCTTCAGTTTCGTTTTCGCTTGCTACGAACACCTTCTTACTACAGCTGGACATAATTTTCCTCTAATGCTGGAACATTGAATCAGCACTCATTGAACGCCTACGTGTGGTCCCTTTCGATGCGATTTCATGTCCAAGAATTTTAATTACACTGGTGCATGTGCGGAAATTTCTTTGAAAATATGAAGCGTAGTATCTTGACTCTTCACTTGAAGAACGACGATGTGTTGCACTTGCAACAGGCGAGCAAGTTGCTGTTAGACATGTCTGGAGTATGTCCGGTGATCGCTAAAAATTCGTCTAGGAGCATTTCTTTAGATTTTTTGTTCTCCAAATAACCTGCTGCCGGCCATGTTCAAAATCGTATAATTATGTAGTTCGATGTGAGCTTTAACTTTCTCACTTTATTTCACCTCATTATTATTCAACACGTTTCAATTAAAAAAAATCAAATGTAACGTAAAAGTAACGACACGTTCCAATGTTCGAAATGTAACTGGAACGCGTTCCTTTTGCATTAAGGCAACTTGTAACGGGAACTCGTTTCTAATTTGGGAAGGAACGGGGAACGGGCTTTCGTTCCTGTTTTAGAGGAACATATACAACACTGCCTCCAAGCTTGTTTCTAAATATCAGGGACCCTACCGTGTTGTTGCGCAGGCGTCGCCTGTGAACTATATAGTCGAACCGGTTACACCGCCTACAGACCAACTCTTTCGGGGTCGTAAAACCGTCCACCTACTGTGTCTGAAGACCTATCACGATCCGTTCGTACTATGTATGTTCGCCATGAGTCGCCAGGGTGGCACGTTTTCCGGCGGGGGTGAATTGAAGTGAAGATGAATGCCTATACTCGCGGACAACTTTTCTTGGCAATGAAGGGAAAGCTACGGGGGCGGAGCGTCTGCACATGTACTGCTACGCGAAGTAGTCCGGTTTGGCGCGCGTCTCGTAGCGCCGTGCAAAGTGATGGCTAGCGTTGCATTTCGACGCAAACGCTGCTTAGCGTCTAAGGTACGGGTAAAAGGCGCGACTTTTTCACGCACGCAAAAACGCAAAGTGACAACGTATAAAATAAAAGAAATACAAATATCTCTCTTGTGTGCACTGCGTTCCGTCTCAAAAAGTTATATGTAGAAAATGAAGGAATATTTTATATATCCCACGCAGAAAATACGGACGCAATTGTGGGACTACATTCATGAGCGGTAGGATACGTGCATTGTGGCTCTGTAGCCTTCGCTTCATTGCCAAGAAAAGTTGTCCGCGAGTATAGCGCTGCAGCCACATCACCAGCTCTGCGCGAGGCACGAGCTGGAGCTGCCTAGCCTGCGTTTGCTGCAACGCTTACTCCAGCGTAACGTCGACCTTCATTCATTCCTTCATTCCTTCATTTTCTACATATAACTTTTTGAGACGGAACGCAGTGCACACAAGAGAGATATTTGTATTTCTTTTATTTTATACGTTGTCACTTTGCGTTTTTGCGTGCGTGAAAAAGTCGCGCCTTTTACCCGTACCTTAGACGCTAAGCAGCGTTTGCGTCGAAATGCAACGCTAGCCATCACTTTGCACGGCGCTACGAGACGCGCGCCAAACCGGACTACTTCGCGTTTAAAGATTCCAACCCATTACAAAGGGCTGAGCCATAATTCTTCATCGTCATCAGTCGTCGCGTCAACAAAGTGCACATGATGCCTTACTGACGTGTAGCTGGTGCCTCGCTTCTCCGCAGAATGACGAATAATGGCTTAGTAGGTGCTTCCCAACTTCACAAAAATTGTGATTTATGGCGTGGTGGGTACCTTTCTAGTGTACTTGTTTTGTAGCCCCAAGAGAGCTTAACGGGCTCTAGAAACGCTGCTCTTCCAGCTTTCGCTGTGACTGTGCTGCGGTTTCAGCGCAGGCCTGGTGTTTTTCTATTCATGTTTCATTCTGGTTTGATATTTGTACTGCCGACGCTGCTTCACTAGACAACCATGCCGTCTGTTACGTCGATTGTTCTATATTATTTGTTTTAAAATGACAGGCCCGTTTTTTTATGCGTGCGCGCGATGCACTGCGTACGTTTCTTACGTGCATGTGTCCAAGTTGTTTGCGTGATCTGTTAACACAGATGAAATAAATATTGTTGCAGTACAAAACATCATTCTTGTTTTATTGAACACCCCAAACAGTACAACAACAATGACTATTACGGCTGTATGCCTGCTTAAGAAACGCACAAAAGACACGCGATTTTATCTTCGCCCAACACTCGTAGCACTCAACTAGGCCAAGAAAACCAAAATCTAACTTGCTGAACGTTTTAACAGCCGTCACACAGCTGCATAATAATCCGTGAAAATACTTTAGCAAATGACGAACAAACATTCACTCAGCGTTTTTTTTTTTGTTCACAGACCGTATTAACATATGAGAAAGTTCTAACTGCATTGCAATCACATATTTCGGAATATCTAATCACTTTCACCATTGAAGCCACAATCCTCTAACACATGCGCTTTAAATTGAGCATGGCATTACTCAGACTTGTATAGGAAATGCGCACGCGTGGCATTACTCAGATTTATATAGGAAATGCGCACGCGTGCAATGTATCTCGTATGCTAGATTCTCCTTTGGTACGTGCAGCTCAAAATAAAATGCGATTCTAGAAGTACTGTTCGTGGAGTAGCGAGCATATAGAAGGACAACTACTTACAGCTTCACTCACCTTTGCAAAAACGGTATTCCAATTGCAATTCAATATTAACCGACGCAACAACGATAACAAGACACTTGTTGCACACAGGCGCACCAGGTTGACGCTCGAGGCCAAGCGCGGTATTTTAAGTGTAGCACAATCGTGCGCGTACAGTACGCTAGAATATTCTGGCACAATGTCGTCAAGCTTGCAGTCACTTCAGCGGTTCCCACGATGTAGCACCAGTTGACGTCCTCGCGTCATCAAACTGCTACGACGCCGAGAACTACGCACACAGCTGACTTGGAAAAACGCGGTCTTGCAGGAGGCCATCTTGTCCCGCAACCAACGGACAAAAGTACACAACTGAGGCGTCTGAAACATTGCCGTTGATGAGATGGCAGCTGAACGAAATCAGGGCTCATCGTCCGACGTGTGGCCACCGCCTTAACACAATATTAACGTTGCAACGTTCAAGGAAGACGCGACGAAAGCGACGAGCCCAGCCGGTCTTGTCGGGTGCGCTACAGCACAGTGCACAGCGCGCGCTCTCACGGCCGCCGAAAGAAATAAAAGAAAGTGGAGAGAGGGGCACCTAGGAGCATCGCGTATCGGTGGAAGCAAGAGGAAGTGTTGCGTCGTCGGTGTGGCGTATTGTCGAGAGATGGCGCTAGTTTCTTTTTGCGCAACGAAATCGCAAACTTCATTCAAAATGCATGGGATCCTATGGGGGGTTCTTGGGGGGGTTGGGAGAGGGTACAACCGCCTTAGCCAAGCGGTGGCGCCACCATACCGATGCACGAGGCGGATAGTCCGGCGTCGGCTGACCGCCGACGCAGCCGACGGCTGCTTGCGCGCTCGGGCGTCGCTCGGCTCCGAATAGATCCTGCTGCATTTCGCGCCAGACGCGTCGGACTCGCATGTACAGGAACCTGCTTCGCGGGCTGTTTCGTCTGTTCCCAACAGGTGGCGCGGGCGTTCTTCGCTTGACTGCGCATGCGCTTCTCTAGATGCGATCGCACCAGCGCGTTGGATCCGGCTCGGCTGTAGCGGAGGCCGATGTGCGCCTGGCGTAGAGTGACCTAGAATAGGGGGAGTGTCCAAAGCGCCGCGCGAATACATGGGAGGAGCGAGGTCCTTTTGCGGTGAACTCCCGCGCCGCGGCGCTGCCGTGCCGGACCCGTGGGCTTTCTCCGCGGCGGAAGCCGCGTCAAAGCGGCGAGCGTCTGCTACGCGCGTGATATTTTGGCCGCTATTAGCTAAAGTTGCGGAAATTTGGGCAATATTTAATACTGCGTCATTGCAGCATAATACTGCAGCGACTCATCACACAGAGAACGCGTTTGTTAGTTTGTGTGTTGTGAAACGGGGATTTTGTATATATCCTTTCAGCTGGTTTGTCACCGCATTGGTCCACGCTTCCGTGGCTGTTTGAGGAACGCATCCTGCGTGCACTTCACAGTGAGAAAAGGCGCTTAACTTACTTTCGTGTGGAATGATGAACGTAAACTTGCTGCAGGAGAGAATAAACTGGAGATAACCAGGAGAACGTAGCACATATGCACGTATTAACTAGCTCATGCATGCTAACGCGTTTGCACCCTTCATATCCTATCTGTTATTTCGTGCATTCAATTTGTTTTACAAGGCTGCCTCCGGCGCTCTGCTGTTTCAAGCCATTTCATGCGAAGCCGAATCTGTCAGTCGGCGTGGCCGCGGTACCAAAAGTAAAAAAATTACTCGCGTAACTCGCGTCTCACGCGGAGGGGCACGAATGTACGTATGCCCAACATGACCGATAGATCATGGCATCACTAACTTGACATGCTTGCCATTTGCGTAACGACTAACAATACTAATATGGTATTGTGGCGCGCAAACCCGCTTTCTGTAGCCAGAAATAATTCTGACGATGTGTGGTCTGACGATTTGTTTCCGTCAGGTTTTAAAAAGCGCGGTGGTCACCAATGTCGATGTCAACATGTTAAACTTACCCATACATTTTGAAGAACTGACCGCATAGGTAAAATGTATGCGAAAAAATTAGATGAAAAAAAATAACATGGCCATTCGCCTAAGATGACTCGAAAACGAAAGCCATCTTTTTCGTCAGTCGATGCATTGATGCTCCCTCGTCCCTCTCCGAAAGCTTTCTGCACATAACGTGGTTTCGGACTGCCCACAAGATCGAAGGCATTGCAAGCTTTCTGCACCTCACCTACTTTTACATTGCCTTCGTGATCGGCCCCCGATCACGGAGACAATGCAAAGCGACCATGTCGTGTGATGGCGTCAACCTATGACGTCACGTTGAATGACGTCATAGTGACGTCACAAGTGCTGTCGACGTCATCGCGTGATGATTTTGTGCATCACTCGTGTTGACTACGCGGGACGCCGACGGTCAATTTTCGTGTTTGATGAGGCATCTGAGGCTTTAGCCTTTAAAAAAGACAAACCAAAGAAAATGAAACGATAACAGTGCAACATCCTAACTTCACGTCACGAGCTTCACTTCACGTTACGAGCGATCGCCTCGAAACAAACGTGATTCTCAGTTCAGAGCAGCTGATTGCACGCGTCTGCGGGACAAAAGAGGCTTGCTTTACCCGTCTGGTCATCTCTTTATACTTATTCAAGAGATGAGCAGACTCGCTATTTAAGTACTCCGGAGCTTCAGCACGAAATTGTGGTGGACGCTATATTGAGGTCATCAGGAAAAAGCGGGAAATTGCGGTCGGGTGCCCTTTTGGCGCGCACTCAACTGCCGCGGAAAAAGTTGTATTTATGTAACTACTCGCCCACATCTTTTTGTAGTCTCTGAACCGGGTGAAGGCTAACCTCCGAGAACCATGAAAACATCTGAAGTTGAGAGTGAGTTGTTTGAAACTGTTTTCATTTCGTATGGTGAAGGCTTGAAGCAATGCACTCATCTCGCTCGAAGGTTTCATACTGACGTTCAGCGATCCATTGCAACATGCGGCTAAGTACAAAAGATATCTCTGCATTTGAACAATTTTCTGAAGTGATTGAGATATTACACTTCTATTTGTCAATTTCTTACCGTGTTTTCGTTTCGGCAGCTTGTACAGCAAGAATGGGGGCATTTGTAACTTTGTTTCGTGATATCTGGATATTTGTAAAGGATTTTCTATATTACGCCTTTTATGCAAAAACTTGGTGGAATAAGGTTAGTTTACCTGGCATTGCTTTTCTTTCAAATGTTTGCGCACGGTGAGCCTTGTTGTACGCTACCTCAGAAGCAAAAATAAGCCAACAGCATTGCAGTCGTATGGCCGTCTCTACTCCCTTTTTCCTTTTTTTTTGCTTCCCTTGCGCCTTCCCGGTGTGCTCTGTCCATAATAAAGTGCTAGTGGAGGCTAATTAATTGTCGAATAAAGCGGTGTGCATATGGCTAGCAAACCAGTGGCGACCATGAGTAAAAAGCTCGTAGTGTGAAGCGGTCACTGCGCGCAAGTATTTCAGCTGACTGCGCGTGCAATTTACTTTTTTTATTACTCTTAAATCGTGCATACGGGATGCTATTGCCCGATTACTCATGTGAATAGGGTTTTTTTTCGTTCTTTGCTTGTGCGTGTCCGTTTTGCGCGTTTTTACACACGCGCCAACGTTCTCGAACTCTGTAACCGCAACTAGGCCACGCTGATGCCGCTTGACACATGATTGTTTGCATTCTGTTGTTGGCCCAGCACTAACACAACGCTTAAAGATGGATAAGCTCCATTCCGCACCGCATCATAAAAGTTAAGTAGACTTCAAGTGCCCTGTGTGGAAACACGGCGCAAAAAACTACAGCGCGTAGCAGACGCCCCTCGCTTTCCGCGCGCTTCCCGAGCGCGGAAAGCCCACGGGTCCGGCGCAGCAGCGGCGCGGAGCGGGAGTTCACGGCAAAAGGCCCACGCGGGAGCCGGTGCTTTGGACACTCCCCCTATTCTAGGTCACTCTACCTGGCGTAGCGTCGCCGGCTCGGCGTGACGAAACGCAACGTCTTCGCGCGCGCTCGCGTCGGACGTCGGAGTATAACAGAGCCTTTAGGGGCGAAGTTCCTTAAAGCGGCACCCGTTCGTCCCTGGTAGTGCGTAACCAGTCGTAACGCTAGTACCAGATCTTGACCTCCAAGGTGGTGCCGGTGGGAGATTTCTCCTGTGCGTTGTTGAACAATAAAAAATTCGCAGCGTGCGCGTTAACTAAAAGCCGAATTCTTCTGTCTCTCATTCCCCATTAGCAGCCATTGGCATGTTCCAGTAGGAAACGTTAGTAGAAGTAGAAGTGTAAGTGTTAGCTAAAAGCCGACTTCTTCTGTGTCTCATTCCCATTAGCAGCCATTTTTGACCTCCAAGGTAGTGCCTGGTGAGATTTCTCCTGTGCGTGAATAAACAATAAAAATTTTGTTCAAAACGCCGTTGATTGGTGAAATAAACCAACGAAAGACGCCAGATGTTTTGTAAAAGCAAAACGAAAGAACGCCAGATGTTTCTAAAGCAAAACGAAAGACGCCAGCTGCTTAACGAAAGACGCCAGATGTTTTCTAAAGCAATGGTTTTCTAAACAATGAAAATTCACAGCGTACATGTAAAATTAAAGTGAGCTGCAAGTCGTCATAGCTCGTCGAACCTTTAGTATAAACGCGCCCGATCTCACGTCGGTGATGATGTACAGGGCAGAATTCACGGAAGATTCACGGTTTCCCGATGAACCTCCGCAGCTTCGCCCACTCATCATCATTCACTCCGTGGATATGCTGTGATTTTTTTTAGCCCAACGTTTACATTAAAATTACTTCATTCATTGCTATTGCTGTCAGTGCGTATTTAATTAATCATTCCCATTGCTTCGCGCGAAATTCGTAGCAGGAATTTGAACTGAACTACTCCTAGCACATTCATTACGTTGAAGTCGTTCGCTTAAAGCAGGGATCGGCAACCTTTTGAGGCGTAGGGCCGAGTTGCATCAAACCGACATGACGGAGGCCGGACGGCAAATCGATATGTTGGGGGGAGGGATTGGGGGCTTTCAGGCAAAGAGAAAAACTTCGGCTAATTAAGAATAATGTACAAAACCCGAATAGAAATCATGCTCATTTAAACTGAAATACAAATCGCGTTTGTTTAATACCCTGAAATTTTTACAGTCGAGATAGAAATTACAGTAAACAGTCGAGACAGCAAGTGACAAGGGGAGGGCGGAGGGAGTTCTGAAGTCCTACCGCGGCTGCATAATAATGCCTCGCCGGCCGTAGGTTGCCGACCCCTTTCTTAAAAATTACCGTAGGAACATAGTTTCGTTTTTGCACCACTTTTCATTGTGCAGGTTAAAAGTAAAGCTAATTGGATAGGTAGAAGAACTCGGAATCATACCCAGATCGAGAACAGAGACATACCAGGATGAATCAAGATTACTGTGCCCATATATTTCGCTCCATCGACACCGTAGGGCGAGCAGCATTTCGCATGTCTGGGCCGCCTATTTAAAGACACTCTTTGCTGACGAAAGAACGACAGTTATTGATAGACAACCTGACCCTTGAATCAGTTGAAGACTTAGTCTGTGAAGAGGGGAGCCTACTCATGTAAGGGAACTCCAGCACAGAATATGTGCGGAATTATGCGCACACGGCAGGCGTTCTCACCTACTTACCGGTACCTCGAAGCTGTCACTGGAGCGCGAAATTCTCGTTAGCGTACCTTAAGGTTCCTGACTATGCGTATCGGACGCCCAAACAGGGACGTTGCATCAGAAAAAGATCTATACGCTCATGTTTTACCCACTATTTCGGGAGAGAAGGCGTATCACGAACATCGACTTCGCTGTCAGCTTCAGTGAGGCGGTAAGCTACAATGACACTTCATTTTCTGGCAATAGAGCTCAAGACTTTGCGTTTGATGTTTCATAAAACTGGTTATGGGGGCAACATGAGATGGTATTAGCGTCATCTGGTCGATATAGACTGTGGATAAGGCACAAAACACACACAAAAAGGCTAATGTTTCAAATGAATAACGTTGCCATTTGAAATACGTTTCCCCTATCTCATATATGGGTCACTTCTGAAGGCGATTCGGCGCCGCGATGCCAACAACATATATGTACTTCCAAAATGACTAAAATATGAACTGCGATTCTGAAATATAGACATGTTTTACGGTTACGTGTCAACACATGTTGACCGCAGGGTTTCCCTCAAGAAGAAAATGCTTTAGACAAGTCATGCCTGTGTAGCTCATGATCGACCGCACTTATTAAGAAAATAATAATAAAAAAACATGTGATGAAGGCAGTCACATGAGGGCCGATGTTCGCTAGCGAGAAGTCCGCGGGCCATGTGTTTGAGACCCCTGGTCTACAGTGCGGCCGACGGCGGAAATGTGTGACCGGAGAGCGACAGCTCCTTTGGTAATGCACGTGCGCCAGGTCAAATATAAAGAAGCGTTTTTCTTGGCAACCATTGTTCGCAATCAAAATTAGCACTGGCGTCGAAAAAATCAATAAGACAGGGTGTTTCAGCTAAAAAGCACCAAGTATTAAAAAAATAATGTAGGCGATATGCATCTCGCACTGGTGCACTATTGTTCTGAGCCATATAGAGCACGTCATGGTATTTTTTTGTTCAATCCTCCAAGCTCGGTAATTAGCAAAGATTGCTTAATGAACTTTTTAAATAGTACCTCTAGCGAAAAATCTCCAGTGCAAAAGTTGTAGTAACTTGTTGAGAAAGGTAGGATTTTTTATTCTATGCTAAGCTAACTGCCCTGCTTAATTTTTTACAGCGAAAGCTGTTATGAGATCATTTCACCGGCCGTTTTTGGCGCCGTAGTTGTCCGCCGCCGCCGCCGCCGCCGCCGCCGCTGCCGCCGCCGCCGGTGTCCGTAACCAGTATCGCTCGAAATAAGAAAAAAAACTAAATAAGAAAAAAATTCCAGGATGGAACGGGGTTCGAACCCGGGCCCTCAGCGTGGGAGCCCGGTATTCAACCTCTGAGCCATGCCGGTGCTTGAAACTGCTTTGCAAACAGGTCCTATACAGGCTTCATGTCGGGAAGAAACCACATTAGCATATGTAATATAGCGTGGTAGAAGAGTAAAATAAGCACCAAGCGTCGCACAACGCGAATTCTGTAACCAGGCGTCACACAATGCGAATTGCGCAACGAGTAGGTTGTGAAATGCTTCCAACCCATTACAAAGAGCTCTGCCATAATTCTTCGTCGTCATCAGGCACAGCATCAACAAAGTGCGCATAATGCCTTACATGCGTTTAGCAGGTACCACGGCTCTCCGTAAAATGACGAAAAATGGCACCGTGCCTGCTGCCCTACTTCTCAAAAATTATAATTATTTATAGCGTAGTGGGTTCCTCGCAAGTGCACTTGTATTGGTTGCCAAGGAAGCCCATAAGCGCATGATCCATTTCCTCGGGGTCTCAGTAAAGTTCTTCGCCCCCCCCCCCCCCGTCTCTCTCCCACGTCAACGTATGTTATACAGCATGATGGGAGAGAGAAATAGCGAGCGGGCGTCACCCAGTGCAAATTACATAACTGGGGGCCGTTTAAAGCTTCCAACCCATTACAAAGGGCTGAGCCATAATTCTTCATCGTCATCAGTCGTCGCGTCAACAAAGTGCACATAATGCCTTACAGACGTGTAGCTGGTGCTTCGCTTCTCCGCAGAATGACGAATAATGGCTTAGTAGGTGCTTCCTAACTTCACAAAAATTGTGATTTATGGCGTAGTGGGTACCTTTCTAGTGTACTTGTATTGTAGCCCCAAGAGAGCTTACAACGCCGCTCTTCCAGCTTTCGCTGTGACTGTGCTGCGGTTTCAGCGCAGGCCTGGCGTTTTTTTCCAGGCTTTTTGTAAAACGCGCGAATTTTTAAAAAAATACCACGTGATTGCCGCCTAACGCGCGGCGCTTCTACTGCGCTCAAATGTGTGTTGAACGAATTATCAAAAGCGGCTCCGCGCACAAAGATCCATTGAACGGGCTCTGGGTCACTGTAGCATGGACGTTAAGCGAAAAAAGGGGCATACCGTTTTAAGGAAAAAAATTTCCTAAATGAAAAAGCGGCCGCACCGCGCGAATGCCTTATACAAGACCTTTGGGAGCGTAGGCTTTTTTTTTTCTTTTCCTTTCGCACCAATGAAGAAACACATTGGAAGGGGCGAGGGTGACAGTGTGATGCAGGAGCGAGATAAAAGATTCACTCAAACCTGTCGGCCGCTTTTTCGTCGAAGGCTTTTTCTTTTTTTGAGACAGTTCGCCCCTATACCATCACTCAGCGTCCATCGCAGTATGCGCAGTATGCAATAGCCTCTTCAATCGACCTTTATGCGAGCAGCCTTTGATAATTCTTTCAACTTACAATTGAGGCCACTAAAAGCATCGCACGTTAGGCGGCGGTCACGTGGTAGTTTTTTTTTTAAATTCGCGCGTTTTAAAGAAAGGCTGGGATGAAGTAAGCTGGAGAATTATCCTTGCATGCATTAATAATTCCGATGTTTCTGAACAAGCGCTACAACTTTGGTACTGAAGATATTTTTGCTAGTTTTGCTATTTACAAAGTATATAAGCAATCTTTGTTAATTACCGAGCTTGGCGGACTGGAAAAAATATCCTGACGTACCCTGTATGGCTCAGAACAATACTACGTTAATTCAAGACGCGTAGCGCCTATGATTTTTTTTTTCAATACTTAGTGCTTTGTAGCAGAAACACCCTACATATGCGACAACAGGGATTGCTGGAACGAATATTTGAACACATAATTAGCATTGATAAAAAATGTAGGCATAGTATGCAGATTTGATGTACGCAGTAAATAATTTTGAACAATACATTTCATGGTGATATAGCCAAAATCGATAAGAACCGTTTACTGCCTGCTTCGTCGATCTCTTTTGTATGGTTGTATGTAACTTACGAACTTTTCGTGTAAAGCGAGACGACAACAGGCAAGGTCCATTTCTTCTTTCACTTATTTTATAACCTTGATGACTTCTGGTGCGTCGTACAATGTACGGACGTGCAAGACGGCTTTAGTCCACTGTAGTGAACGTTCAGTCAAGAACGTTCATTCGCTTGCCCAAAACTGCCAGATGGCTTTATTTTGCACATAAATAATAATAATAATAATAATAATAATAATAATAATAATCAATCAATCAATCAATCAATCAATCATTTATTTAACGTGCCCAGGAACAACCGTAAGGTCTTTGTGCAGGCGCACGCAAAAAAAAAAACAAAAAAAAATAAACTATACAATACAGACAGTCTTCAGAAATAAAAAGAGCAAATACACGTAGACAAAGAGAAATGAACACAAAAGGGGAGGAGTAAAATAAGACAACACGAGAAATATTGAAGGGGAATGAAAAATTAGATTGCATATATACAACTATGCGGAAAGACGGAGAAGGGAAGACTTTGTACATTGTGCCATACTATGTCAAAACAGTACAAAGCTCGGATAAAAACAATGATTGTGGACTGTGAAAAATGTCAAGATCAAGAAAATTAACATTATAGAGACTTTGTATTCTGTGAACGGTAGAGTGTTGGAAGAAGCAGGCGGGTACATGAAACGGTCTGTTCTCTCTGGTTAACTTACGCGGAATTCGAAAATTAACACAATTGAGAAGTACAGGGCAGGATATGATACCGCGGATTAGCTTGTAAAGAAACAAGAGATCAGAACGATTTCGTCGGCAGTGAAGTGATGGCAATGATAATAATTCAGCAGTATTTGAACGAGATTTTTTAGCAAAGCGATGGTTATATATGCTAAGGAATTTTTTCTGTACTCGTTCAATGGTGTTACCGCTGGATTGAGCAATGCCATTCCATATCACGGACGCATACTCCAGTTGAGGAAGACATAGCGCGGTGTACAATTTTCGGAAGGGCATAGGAGAACGGAATTCTCTAGACAATCTGCAAACACAGCCTAGGGTGCGAAGACCCCGCAAAGCAACACGCTTAGCGTGAGCAGAAAAGTTTAACGCGCTATCAACAACAACACCAAGATCACTGATCTCATAAACCTTGCATAAGGACACAGAATTGACAGAGTATTGAAATGACACGCTAGATGTTTTGCGAGTGATAGACATGAATTTTGTCTTCGAGGCATTCAGAGAAAGGTTATTAGCGTTGCACCATTCGGAAAAAGAGCGCAAATGTGACTGCAGCAAGCGACAGTCGTTAACTGAATGAATTTCCTTAAAAATCTTGATGTCATCGGCATACAAGAGGAAAGAAGAATTACGAATGGCAAAAGAAACATCATTAACGTAAATTAAAAATAGGAGTGGGCCTAATACTGACCCTTGAGGGACCCCACTAGTCACTTTATACAAAGAAGACGTTTGGCCATTTACCGCTACATAACAATATCTATTGAGCAGATAGCTCTGCAGGAGATTCACAACCGACAAGTCAACATCAAATTGCGCAAGTTTAACCATAAGCAGTGTGTGGCTGACTACGTCAAAAGCCTTGCTCAGGTCACAGTAGAGTACGTCAACCTGTCCCCTCTGAGAAATAGGTGTGGAGATCTGCGTCATGAAACTAGCAAGATTTGTGGTAGTTGAGCGGCCATCGAGAAAACCATGTTGATTAGGAATCAATGAGCTTTTAACACTAAAAGACAATATTTTGTGAAGAGCCAGCTCGAAGATCTTTGATGTGGCACATAGTAGAGAAATCGGGCGATAATTAGAAACATCTGTTTTAGAGCCCGACTTAAATACTGGGAAAACACGAGCAGTTTTCCACATGCTAGGAAATGTGGAAGTGTCCAGGCAGTTATTAAATATCGTAGTCAGTACTGGGACAAATATACTACTATAAGCTTTTAGTATGGCGGAGGGGATGCCATCTGGGCCACATGATAAGGATGGTTTTAAGCACTTAATGCATTCGCAGATAAGATTTTCATCCAGCGACAAAGCACTGGGTGAGCCAACTGCCTTAGGCTGTCTGATATCAGTGCTAGAGTCTGAGGCCTTATAAACGGATGAGAAATGTGCGGCAAAACAGTCAGCGACGGCATGCACTTCTACCCCATTTGAGTCTAGTAGTCTGAAAGACTCTCCGCTTTTGCTGGACCGTTTACGTACATACTTCCAAAACTCAGCTGGTCTGTCAGAAGCGCTTTTTTCTAAGAATTCAATATACGAACTATGATCCCGTTTATATAGGCGTTTAGCGAGAGTTCGAAAAAGGCTGAACTCTTCCTTCCACTCGCTCGATGGAGAACATTTAGATTTCCTGTGTGCGCGATCTTTATGCTTCAGTGCACTGATAAGTTCAGATGAGAACCAGTGGGGATATTTACGTTGTTTATGTGTGTATTGGGGAATAAAATTACGCATGCTGCTCAGTACAAGCTCCGCAAACTGATCAACCTGGTCATCAACATTCGGTTTGTCAGTAACCTGTGACCAGTCAACGGTGGACAAGTGATGATAGAGGCCCGTGTAATCACCTCGCTTGAACGCAAATCTTGGAGATTTGTTTACGTAACTGCTGTAGCTCGTTGTTTCGGCTGATGCAGATAATCTTACGTTAAGTGGTGGGTGGAATTTGTCCGGACGTACAAGAGAGATGTTGGAGCGGGAAACTTCAAGGGGTTGATCGTTTGACACACACAGGTCTAAGACGTTGCCACTGGAATTGACGACTGAATTATGTTGCACTAGGGAATTAAACGCCAGAAAGTCCAAGAGCAGGCTGCACTTTTTCTCTGTGAAATGATTGTAATGAGAAAAGGTAAGCGTGCTCCAGTCAATTCCAGGTGCATTGAAATCCCCAAGAACAATAATTCTGTGCCCACTATGAGAAGATATCACAAGTTCAATAGAAGACATGACATCGTGAAACGAGGCAGGGGAAATGCTGGGCGGTAAATAGAAGCATCCAATCAACAATTTTTCACGGCGCTCAAGGTTGATTTCTAGCCAGATCGATTCTTCGATAGTTTCTAGGTCTTTCCGTCTAACGGATTTCAGTGAATTGTCAATGGCAATCAGCACGCCACCGCCTTTCTGTTTGGTTTCACTGAAATCTCGGTCACGGCGGAAGGTGGTGTAGGTCGGGGGAAAAAAGTCCGATGAGGGAATTTCAGTGCCGAGCCAGGTTTCAGAGATAGCAATAACAGGAAAAGCAGACGAAAGAACATTAGAGAAAAACTCGAGTGTCTTGGTACGCAGACCCCGAGCATTTTGGTAGAATATGTCTACGTCACACGGCACTTTGGATTCCAGTGCCGTGTGACGTATTATTATTATTATTATAATAATAATAATAATAATAATAATAATAATAATAATAATAATAATAATAATAATAATAATCGCTATCATTACCATCATGAAGGGCGCAGAAATATATTTGCCATGGGCGCCGTCCTATCTAGTTACGCTCTGGTCAGCACCACGATGACAACACTGAGATTGTTGACGTTATCGTTACTAGCGCATCGTCACTCAACGCCTGGGGCGGGGCCTGGGGGCCCGCTGAACACGTCATAATACTGTCGATGTCGCAGGGTGCTGTACGCACCGTTGAGCTTTCGTACTCTGTTCGCCCTCGAAATAAAATAACTTCTACGCAACGGACGCAATTCATACTTCGCTAAAAAAAGCTTTTGCAAACCAAGATATCGAGTGAAGGCCACATCTCGAGCTTGAAATTTGATGTCACTGCTCCTTTAAAGAACGATAAATAATTAATTCGTTCGTTCATTCATTCATACGGCTAAAGTTCTTCTTTCTGTTGATCGTGCCCGCTGCGCATGGTGAACAACTCGCGGGAGATATTTAAAAGAAGCCACTCCAAGCACTTTTATTACGTTGAAGTCCTTTTCTTAAAAGATAACATGGAAACATGGTTTATTTTTTGCTACACTATTTATTGTGCAAGTTACAAGTAAAGCTAATTCAGAATCATAACCAGATTGAGCACGGAGGCCTGCCAGTATGACTTAAGATTGGTGGGCCCATATATTTGGCTCCATCGATGCGTCAGAGAAACACTGTTGTTCCCACGCTTTGCTTGGTGAAAAATTACAGCATATCCGCGGGTGAATGATGAAGAGCTTGGGCGAAGCTCCTGAAGCAATCATGGTTACACCATGAAATGTTCAGTGGTTTCGCCCAGCAGTAATCAAAGTGATACGCCGCTTTGATTACTGCACGCCATCTAGCGTGCAGGGTGCCGCTGCTTTTCTTTTTTTTCTTTCTTTCTTTTTTAGATGCGAAGTATCTTAAGGCGGAGCTCAATCCGGTGGTGGTGGTGGTGGTGTGCGTTCTGACCACCCTTACTGCGCATGCGCATACCCTCTCCACACACCTCCTCTCCCCTCTCCACACCTCCTCTCCACATTCCCTCTCCACTTTCCCTCTCCCCTTCCCCTCTCCACTTTCCCTCTCCCCTTCTCCCCTCCCCCTTTCCACTCTTCCTCTGAAACGCGGGCTAGACATGCCGAAATTCTCCCCTGCTCAACGCCGCGATGAGCTCGAGCGCATGCGCGTCCCCTCCCCTTCTCTCTCCTCTCCTACGCTGCCCCCCTCTCGCCCGCCTGTAGGCCGCGTTCCCCGCTCGCCCTGTGAGAATTAACGGCCAGGCTAGATGGAAGATACGACGCGCGTAGCGTCCCTCTTCGCGTTCCACGACGCGAGGTCGGTAGCACGCCCAACGAACGCCAACGGAACGCGATCGTGCAAGTGCTCCGGCTTCGCATCGCCTCATGGTCCCCTTTAGCGGGAGATGGTGTAATTTTTTTCCTTTTTTTTTGCACACATCTGTATAAGACAGCGCCATCTAGTATATCGTCACTCAACTGCAGTTTGCATGCATCTCTATGGGACAGCGCCATCTATTGAATGATATGGGAGACGCGACGGCGGGGGAACACCGGATGGAGCGACGACCAACCAGGTGATGCTATAAGGAGCTTCGCCCCTAAAAAAACACAGTTATTTGTACACCACCGGTTCCTCGAATCGGCAGAAGAATATGTCTGCGTATGCCAAATACGAAGAGGGGAGCCTACTCATGTAAGGGAAATTAAGCAAAGAATATATACGGAACCACGTGCATACCGCAGGCGTTCTCACCTCCTGACCGGTAAATTAACGCTGTCACTAACATAGTTCGGCAAACTCACTCATGAGCCGACTCACTCAGACTCAGATCGGGCCTTGAGGTTGAGTCTGAGTTAGTCCGAGTCAGTAATATTTTGATGAGTTTGAGTCCGAGTGAGCCTGGTTGAGGAAAATTTTAGTGAATCTTAGTCCGAGTGAGTCCAGTTGAGGAAAATATTGGTGAGAGTCTGAGTAAGCCTTAAGCGCAAAATATATTTCTTGAGTGAGTCCGAGTGAGCTCCACCTTTTGTTTGAGTGAGCGTTTGCTGCGGCGCGCGACAGATAATTAATTACGGACTCCTCATTACCGACCAGTGTCAGTTTCGGTTTCAAAAACGACAAGCCTCCGGGTGCAGCTATCACCACCTAGCGGGTGCAGCGCTCGAGCACACAGAACTGTGACGCACTTCCGCACGGTTCGTGAGCAACCTCCGAGAAGTAGGCTACCGAACTAACCGCCCCGCCATGGCCGACCTGGAAGCGCTTGCCGCTCTTCGCGAACAAGTACAAGAACTTGAACAGCAACTGCTGGCCCAGCAACAGCAGCATTCTGGAAACGTCTCCACAAACCTGGTTGTACCTGCCGGCTCCGCTGAGGACGTCAGAGCCCCTTCAAACGGCTTCCCGCACGCTGCTCCACACCACGTCTGGGGCGCCGCTGTCAAGCTTCCGCCATTTATGGTGGACTCGCCCGAGGTGTGGTTCGCCCAAGTCGAAGCGGAGCTCAGCCCACGTTTATTGTTTCACACGGTGGTTTTACGATTGATATATCTTGTATCTTAAGATACACGATACATTCTTTAATATATCGGAAATACGGATTCTGACACTCACCATGTGAGGCGTATCGCCATACAGATACAAGATACTCACACAGTATCTAAGACAGTATCTAAGATACCTGTATCTTCTATTGGCCTCGAGGAGTTACGGAGTCGCCCTCTATCGGACGCGCCTCGATTGCGTGCTAGGCAGGATGCCGCCGGCGCGCTCCCCATAGGTTTTGCTGTCGGCGCTCTACAAAAACACCTCGCGGGAGCCCTCCAGGGCATTTATGTAAGTACATTCGAAATGAACTGTGTTCTTTACTGTCAAGATAATCATTTTTGACGAACTGAAAGCACAAGATAGTCTGCAGTCGCTGTCTCTTTGCAGAAAACCGAGCACCCGCTTCACGCTGTCACCGCGTTGGAGACCCCTGAACCGGCTTCTTACGTGAAAGGTAGTCACTCGCTGAGTGCAAACTATGTGAAATATCTCACGGATCATAACAGAAAGAAGCCTCAAGCCAGCGATCGCACGGGTTCGCGACGACTGACGGTGCCTCTACATGTATGAGCGTCTGCATGTATGTTCGTACTGCTGGTTTCGCTTTTGCTACGAGCGCGTTTTGGCAGGGGCGTAGCCACGTTAGGGCACACCCGGGCCCGTGCCCCCCCCCCACCCGAATTTTTTTTTTTTTTTTTGCCATAGCATACAGAGCAGAAAATGACACTCGACCACATCTGCCTGCTCGTCCCCACTATAGATCAAGGAGGTGCCCCCCCCCCCCCCCGAAAAAAATTTCTGCCTACGCCCCTGCGTTTTGGCACCGCGCTGTGAACTTTAGGCCGCAAAACATGAGAATTTGTGAGTAAACAAACAACTATTGTTGCGCGGACGCTACCAGAGCAGTTCAAAAACAATTTCCTTACAACTGCGGCTTCGGTGCGCATGACAACTTTGTGATCTGCGGTCCCGACGATTCAGTGTTTTTTTTTCTTTTTCGGTCTAAATTCGGGTACGTTTCAATGTCATTTGACAATTTGTCTCGCACTGCGTATTGATCGGTCTTCTCAGCGGGCAAATGCCGCTGCTTCTGTTTCTTTATTCAGCGCATTCGTTTCGTTTGGTGCTCACACAAAATGTGAGCAAATGCGACGCCTTTTTTTAATGCTCCTTATTATCGTTCCGTTTGCATTCCAGTGAACTTGCCGCTGTCTGTGATCAACAAATTCATAGACCAAAGCTTCACCACTTCGAGATTGCTGGTGGAAGGAGAACCAGTCTACGAGACCGAGCATGTAGTAGCATGCGACGCCTAGGAAAAGAAAGAAAATACAGTAACGCGGGAGAATCAGTACATCGACTGACAAGAAGATGGCTTTCGCCTTCTAGACGTCTTTAACGAATGCATAAGGGACCCTGTGCGTTTTTTAATTCAACGTATCTAAACAATGAATTGCGCATCTGCAGCCGATTTTGTGGACGCTGAGCACGGGGCCGACGATCAAGAGGTCGCATTGGAGGGTTCTGAGATGGCATCGCACGTGGTAAAATGTAGCGCTTTTACCATCCTGTGGCAGATAAACATCATTTGCCGGCGGGAAGCGCGCGCGAGCCATCGTCTCAGTGCGCGCTGTCTGCTACTCACCGAACATCGCAGGCCCGACGCAGTAACAAAAGTCTTCGTCGCGGAAGTGTTTGTTGCCCACAAGACTCGTAGCGGATGGCTACTTGCCGGTTCTTAGCTTTACAACCCATGCTTCACGCTGTTTCTTGTCCCGCGGTTACCAGTGCAGGCTGACACTGGGCTCCTTTGCGTAAGCGCGGCGCTGCGGCACCGAGCGGTAGAGCCCCATGTTCGTCGCCTTCGGAGGCAGCCACTCTATTAAAATGGTTTCAATTGAGTAGAAAATGAGAGAAAACTTCCGAATTTGAACAGACCGCAGCGCATGTGGGACTTGAAACTCGTTTTCAAAGCACGCGGCAGTGCGCCACAAGCAGCCGACGCGGCCGCGGAGACCACGTGATCCTGCCAAGTACGTCACGCCGACGGTGGCGCCGGCGTTTCCAGTGGTGGGCCTCGAGGCCAATACTGCTCCGCACTGGATAGGATACACGAATTGAAAGAGAAATGCCGTGTGTGTTTTCAATATCGTTTAAAACAACCTGCCTTTTCATATTTCTTTATTTTACGCATCCTGTCGTGTGACCAGAAACCAAGTATACGGATATTTTATTCTTCCTCCAACTAAGAATACTTACGGATAGCGTTTGCTACCGTTTTCAGGGCCAAACATTTAGTATAAACTGCCAGCAGAAATAAAACACGCCAATAGTTTTTCATCAACGCTCAAAAAATAATTATTTCGTCTGAACAATGTTTATCAATGTGAACAATCATGATGTCCTATTTCTGTGTGTGTGTCAGTAACTTGGTGAAACTTGTTAAAAATACCACTCTTGACCAGTGGTTTGTTTTTTCGAGATTAACCATGTATATTTTGCTCTTTCTTAATATTCCAAGAATTTGTCTTGTTTACTGGTGTTTCATATGTTTACCTAGAACTGTTAAATACAATTGTGTGCTTGCCGATACTTTCGCTTTCCCTTTGTACGCTCGTGCATTTTATGGATGTACGATGACTATCTGTATGTATGTAATGTACCTTGCTCCTGTGCATAATACTCTTATTTATTTCTATTTCATTGGACCAGAACTATCCATTGGCTATAGGTCCAACCAGTTTTTGTATTTGTGTACCTTTTACGCCTGCAAATAAAGAATTGAAATTGAAATTGAATTGTAATTTGTTCCCTTGGACAATCGACCGCATAGTTTGTTCAGCAAACGTCGCGCATCGCTCGCCGCGAAACGTAGTAGAAACGTAAAACCCGGCTTATCAACAGCGCTCGTCCGTGTCCCTTCTGTTCTATTCCGTCTTCGTCGATCCTCGCGCTGTACCCAAACATGCTACCGTACTAACTAGCCCAACTTTCAATACTATTGCGTAGTAGAAAAGGCTCACAGGCTTCCTTATCCATTCGCCTAAGACGACTCGAAGGAGAAAGCCATCTTCGTTTTCCTCTCAGCCGATATATTAATGCTCCCCGCCACCCTTCGGAAGCTTTCTGCACCTAACGTGGTTTTGCACTGCCTCCGAAATCGGCGACACCTCACCTGGTTTTTTTTCATTGCCTCCGTGATCAAACAACGTATGACCAAGCTACGATGCGATGTGATGACATCATCATGTACGTTACATCACATGACGTCACTGTGATGTCATGATGGGGTCATAATGCCGTCACAAATTTTGGCGATCCGTCACGTCATCGTGACGTCGTATAGCGACCTCATCTTGTGATGATGACTTTTTGCGTCACTCGTCGCTGACGCCGCGGGACGCGAGACGCCGCCGACGCGGGACGCCCACGGTCAAATTTCGCGTTTGATGAGGCATCTAAGGCTTTCGCCTTGAAATCATTCTCTTGATGAGCTGAATGTGCCATGCGATCCCCTGTAACGCTTCCTACGATTTCACAGTGACTTGCAATGCACGTTAAAATTATATCGTGACCTAAATACTTCGCTATGGCGCATTCTTTGTGAATTTATTATGTCAATTTGTTCTCTGTTCTTCCTAAACTGATAAATTTTATACATAGCAGTTACCTCTTAAATGTCTTTCTTTCTGCGTACTGCGCACCAGCCTGATATCCATATGGTTCCTTGCTGTCTGTTTGCTGCAATACATATTTTGTAACGTGCTGCCAAAATAAATTTTCTTCTTTATTCTAATGTTTAAAACTGTCTGCGTCAGTCCCAATATTTAAATACTTCCGTACGTTCCACTTCACTTGACTGTTAAGTCAAGATGATGTTGCTGAAAAAATAGAGTAATCTAGGCATACCTGGAGCATGCCGTAAGAAAAATTCTGCCTACGACTTAGTAAAATTACACAGTTATGCTTGTGTTATAATACCGGAAATGACCAGGATACATGTTAAACAATACATAAAGGAGATTCACTTAAGACTGTAGTGATTCTAAGTACCCCGCTTTGCTCATGAGCGCGCGCACCAGCCCTTTCAGGCTATTTTCAAAGGCACTGAATTTACTAGAATCCGATGCGCCACTGAAAGCCCGGCGCATCAAGAGCTTTCACGTTAAGCACCTAAAGCAACCACTATCAATTGTTTTGGAAGGAAAGTATTATACTTGGAGCAGGAGATACAAGTATTGACTGCAGAAAATTAGAAGCCCTGACCCCCCCCCCTCCTCCCGTGAAAGGGGGGGGGCAAGCGAAGCTTAAAGTGTGTGTGTTTGTCTTACCTAATATTTATATTTATTTATTTATTTATTTATTTATTTATTTATTTATTTATTTATTTATTTATATCGCATGGTAAAATGATGCCGCCTGATTTCTTGCTTCTTCCATGGCGGATACTGGACGTGCTTAGCGGCGCAACGCTTCTGTTGCTGCAGGCAGAAATGACGGTCATGCGTGAAACAAGGGAACACAACAATGCAAGGCAACAATGAAATGTGGCAATGTGAGATGACAAGCGACCTCGATAGAAACTTGGAGCGCGCTTGAGCTTCGCCTTCAAGAGTAGAACGCGACGGCGTAATCGGGCCCCGTACGCATCGCCTTCAACCGTGCCTCAAGTAAAGGTATGTTGGCGCGCGTAACATTGGCCGCTTTAAACTATCCTAGAGTACCCACTGCAAGCGCAGTGGCGATGTGCCCACTACGCCATCATTCTTCCTCTTGCAAATTGGCGAAGTATGCACAACACGTCCGTAAGGTACCAGGCCAACCTGCGCAGCTGTACACTTCGTAATGGGTGGGCAGCTTCGAATGCCGACTCGTTGCATACTAAATTTTCGATGGAGGCGGAAATATTGAGCCCCACGTACTTTGATTTAGGTGCAGGTTAAAGAACCCCGGATGGTCGAAATTTCCGGAGCCCTCCACTATACGGCGTCCCTCATGATGATATGGTGCTTTTGGGACGTTAAACCTCAACAATTATGATTCGTTGAATAAATCACATGTTTTGACGCCTGGTGTGATGCTACGATTGTGCCATGCAATACTACATGTGTTAAGGAGGCTCTTCCCAGTACATGATATTCTAATAGCGTTTCATTACGGCGCAGGTTGAAGCACTGGCGTGGCTCCGTGGTGGAACACCTGCTAACCACGCAGAAGCCCTGGGTTCGGCTATCACTAGGACCGAACGAAGATTTATTTATTTATTTATTTATTTGCAAGATTTATTTATTTGCAAGAACGAAGATTTATTTATTTCTCGCTCACGGACAACGCCGAGTTTCCGCTCACAACCAGCGACGCAGACGCCGACACTGACACCGACGCTGACGATAGCACCGGTATTTCTACGAAACGAGCTCTTTAACGCCATCGCTTTGAAAGAGCATATTTCCATATCAGAAACGGACTGGTCACCGACATGCCCACGACCGAGAGAGCATCAGTTGTTAGGAAACGGCGCGTACAAGTACGCGTGCGACCGGCACACCTTCGAGGGCCCACTTGTGTACACCCGCCTTTCTGTATGTCCGCCGGCGCTGGGTTTTAAAGGGACCGACAACTGCCCAGCACATGAAATGAGATTACTCCACTAATGGAAATATTGTCCGTCGCAGTGACTCAAGCCAGGTTTTTTTACTCAAACCCGGTTTGTTTCGTGAGAGGTGGATTTATATTTTTATTTCATAATTGAAAGTCGCAAAAAATGACCTGTGGCGCCTCTGGCGGCAAAAACATGAACGATCCGATGTACACGGCCACGTGACCGTTGATTGCTGTACGTGGTCGACAATTTTTTTTTTGTTAGTATCGAAATACTGTTCGTTTCTTTATATTAAACGGTATATATTTCTCCATAAAAATGTACATATAGGCCTGTGCTAGTAGTATGCATTAAAGTGACGCTGCCTTCACGTGACGTAATGATCCCGTGCTCGTCAGCGCGTCTTGAGCAACTTTTCAGCGTCCTCATGCAACCGCTCACGCAGTTTCTGGGCCGCTAAGATTTTGGAGCGACATAGTTTTGCTACCTAGACTTCGTCTCAGAAATGGCGCGCGCTGCTACTCGGCGCGGCCGCGCATATGCGTAGTGCGTAGTGACGTTTTCGATGACTTGGCTTGGTTCGTGCATCGAGAATCGAGAGAGTAACGACGCTGGGACAAGCCACCCGGGCCATGACACACAGGCGCAGGCAACCTTGGACGCATGCGCAAGGGCGTCCGCAGAACTTTTTGCAGGGGGGTGCATCCGCAAAGGGGGGCGGGGTAGCTTTCCTTTGGCTGCCGTGCTGCGACGGCAAGATTAGTAAATAGTAGCGTGTGACGTGCGAAATTGGCTGGCAACTCTGAAGCCTGTTTCACACAGATATGCGGGACCTGAGGGTACTAATCAAGATGTCTAGCTTATTGATGCTGCCCAGAAAAATATTATCCGAAATTCCAGAGGGGGGCAGCTGCCCCCCCTTGCACTCCCCTCCGGACGCCCATGAGCATGCGCACACAACGCGGTACAAATACAGGGAAGGTGTTTAATGCCACATCATCTCATTGTAACAGCTTGTTATTTTCAAAACTAGTTGAAAACTGTAAATAAAAGTGGTTAAACATAGTTACAGGAACTCCTGCGAAAGCAGAACAACGATAGCTTTCACAAATCGCGAGAAGGGCTGGTGGCATCGCTATCAATTCTCAGCGTTGCTGGAGGAAAGGTACGTCCGTGTTCAGAGCCTTTCAGATCGAAAAATGGTGATTCTAAAACAACTATGTGTTTTAAGGATTAACTACTGCATCTACAAACATTGCGAAGGGTGAGCTTTCTGTCGCGCCATAAAAAATTGGTCGAGAAAAATCAGTTGTCGGTCCCTTTACGTAGCACCTTAGGAGCCGTGGTTGTCGTTCATCCAATGTGTTATGTCGCATGGTCACGCAGTGTCAGTACAGGCCTAAAACATGGCTAGCAATGCTCCAAAGCAGTCCAAAATAACCCAACAAGGTCTAAAATAATATAAACTGTATGTACAAAAATAACCAAGAATTAATCGCAATAATTAACCTGCAATCGCGAGAAACGCTTTTGAATCATCCGGCTGAGACCCGTGCCGCGCAAGAGAGGGCGTCACCGCCTCGGCAAGCGCACGATTGCCAAGGAAGTCACTGCGTTGCACGTGCTACTTACTTCCCTAGGTTTCATGGTTGTAGGGCTGCATTCGCGGGCAACCTACAACACCCTCATCGTCATCCCCTGTGCTGCACTGGGCACAGGATTTAGAGCTTCACCAAGACCTACACAAGAACGACATTAGCGCTACATTAACCGCAGAATTAGCGTTGTATTAGAGCAGAATTAGCGCTACATTAGGCGTTGGCTTTTTTCGCAAATTACGCCACCGATGTCAACGAAATCTGTAACTCTTATAGAAGCTTCACTTAAAAGATTTCAGATACCGACAGACGTGACATTCAAATGCGACAAAGTTGGTCTGAGTGAAAAACTTTTGAAGCAAGCATTTTTGTAGATACGCGTTTCTTCCTACATTATGCAGACCTATAAAAAGAAAATCGCGAATGTATCGAATTATCTAAAGATACAATTTGAAGGTATCATATAGGATACAATAATTGTGGTGGTATCTTGTACCTGTATCTCAGGATCTTGTTCCGCTATCCTGCATCGTATCACGATACTATTGCGAGGTATCTTTTCCCAGCGCTGCCGCCGGTTGAAGGTACAGTCGCGTTTTCGAGCTCATCAAGGAACAACGCGTAATGTTACCTCCACAGCTGCTCATTGTTCAGATCATGGCAAGGTAGAGTCACCTAGCGACACGCAGATAAAGCTTCCTCGTGAAGTTTCGCTTCAGTGCAGGCAGATGGTGGTAGTGGTCTGGATTTCGTAAATAGGATTTCGTGGATGCGGTGTCGGTCGGTGGTCGCTCTATTTGATTTTTATGTGTCATCTTATGTCGACAAAGTACTGCACTAATGATGCGAATAGGCGAGTTGGCTTAGCTGGACGATCGTTATTTATTTGACCAATCGGCGAGATTCTGCGATGTTACAAAAAAGGACAAACAACAATATGAAATGTTTGCCATTTTAATGTTAACTTCAATTTTTATTGTAGTTGCAGTCTGAGGTGAGTGTAAGATTCCAGTTGAAGATATCGTTACGCGACAGTCGTTCACAATCGAGAAATATTCGTTTCAGCTGCTTGAGATTTTCTAGAGGACTAAGGACATGTATGCCATCTAGGGGCGTGTGAATAGTGAATTTTATAACAGAATCAAATAAAAATCAAATATCGATGACACCAAATAGAATACGAATACGAATCGAATGCTAGTCGAATAGTTTTTGAACATTATGGCAACCATTTTTAAAGCAGCACTGAAATGGTAATGTCACCATTTTCGAAACAGCCCGAAAATTGCACAACATTTTATTTAAAACGAATATTCATTATTTTTAACAAATGAACATTACGATTAATTTGAACCGAAAAAAAATACAATTTTGTAAACTGAGCTAAGTTCGTATACATCTAGAGCCTTAGAGATAATTCGTAACTGCAGGTTGAAATACACGAGTGACTACAGTATTCGAGGCCGTACTTTGTCAACAGCTTTAAATAAAGCTGATACATAAATATTAAACAGTATTCGTGAGTCAACTTCACCATGAATGTGGATTGATGACTCTGTCGCTTTGGTGACACTGTGTTATAAGCAAACGCGCTTTCATCCTGTAATCGATATAGCTCGGATAGTCCCGTAAATACTTGGGCTGTGTGCATCTTGGGCTTTGTGGATTTGTTGCTTAGAGGAGTGGTGACACAAGAATTCCAACACAATTTGACTGTTGCTTCGCACTGACGGGAACATAGAGGTGCCATCTGTACAATATCAGCCAACAAATACAGCCTAAAAAGTATTTTAACTGAGTCTTGAAGTTAGTGAAAGCGCCGAATCGGAAATTGAAACAAAAAGCGATGAGGTCATCGTGCGGGGACACTTTGTAAACAATGTAGGTCACGTGTTCTGGCCGGATTACCGGAGACGTGTACGAGAGGGACAATGCTGTTAACGACACCTGATGGTGCAGAGCCTAGCCAGGCACCCACAAACATAACATTACAGCGACTTACGAACTTACCGACTCCGTCTAGAGCATTGGCAGTGAGATAATTATCAACTTACACTATTACAAGAACAGTGACGCGACTATGAAAAAAAAATTATACTGTAGTTGGACAAAACGGCACGAGATGTCCCTACCGGCTCCGCTGCTGCTGCCGCCGCCAACGGCTCCGGCAACAGGGTATCCGTAAACGTTAGGAAGTTTAAAGACAAACTAAACCTCTCTACTGCCCGGTTCGTTCTGCGTAGTGGGCCGATACATAATTGATTCGGCGCTCCGACGTGCGTACGTGGGATTGGTATGGATTTAGAACACGGCATTGTACAATCTAAGTGCGAGTCAGTAAAGCGTACATCACGGCACTAACACATAACGCATACCCACTGGTACAGAGCGCCAACGTTGTGATTTCACTTCTTCCTTCGTCACTTCTGAACCTGCAACTTTACAAATGATCGGAGTGAAAATGGTTCAGCACGCCTACTACAGCGGCTGCTCCAAGGCTTACGGAAAGCGTCGCCTCAGTTAGACGGCGACGTCAAGAACAAATTCGCAGTCACCGGCGAGATTCGCGTTGTGAATCGAGCTTTTCTGACTCATTTTTACATTCTTCCCGGCTACTTCGTCAATCGCCGTACTAGGTACGCTGCATAGTTTGACGATCGAGGAAACAAGCAGTCGCAGCACTCAACAGAGCGGACGAAACTGCAGCTCTGACAACATGGCAGAAGGTGGCCGTGACGTCACTGGTATTCGCGGTCACCTGATAGTATTTGTTCACGAGTAGGCGGAATACGTCACGCACGGGACCCCCGAGGGCTCCTAGAAATCGAAACTGCATCCGGTCGTAACATACGAGCCTATAATTAAATATTCCTCCGGCGCTGGAGCAAATGAGTTTTGTTGTCGTTATTAACGAGTCAGTAGCCCTGATTAAGAGCAAAAAACGGAGATTCACAAATTTTCTGTCACCGCTCCTTAAAAAAGCAAAAACGTTACCCCTCACTGTTCCAGCGTTGCGTTCCTTTCGGGTTTTCTCAATTGTGCTTATTATTCGAAAAATATTTGGTTTTCCTAATATGCACTATTCGATTCGCTATTCGAAATTTTCGAATATTCGCACGCCACTAATCCTATATCCAAATTTTTGTCTCAGTACAAATTAAATTGAGCAATATTCTGTAGCGTACGCCTGTGAACGTCACATGTGCAAGCATATCCGGGAAACAACTTCTTCTACATCAGGGCGAATTCTCATTAGCTTCATGGGCTGGTTTCATGGCTAAAGGCGCCTCCTTCCAATACTGTCAATCTGAGTGATCACGTACAACCCCAGTGCGCATGGCTTTACAAGATTCGACTGTAGGAACATATCGGCATAAAAAACATATGTAAAATACTAGTAATATGAACCGCGTTTAGTTCAACATTTTAACGCGATAGCGTTAGAGAGCCTGTTTCGCAGAAATTCCGCCGTCGGCATCGGTGACAGTGTCGCTTGTGAGCGAAAAATCAGGAAGGATGCAAATAAAGTAAACATTAAAAAATTGGCCGCGTATCTGCGTGCTTCGCTGCAAATGTCGTCTAAGGACGATAGAAGAGGCGCTGCGTGAGCTATGGACGTCATCTGGCAATACGTCGGGAAACATGAGTGCTGTGTTGCGGGCTGGTAGTCCCGGCGCAGCAGCAGGCGAACACCGGCGGTGACGAACGCGACCGGCGGAACGCCAGCCAGCCCGAACACGCGGTTTGGCGCGAAGAGCTGAAGCAGAAGAAACTTCCGCACTCAACGAGTACTCTCCACACACTCTTTTATTTACACGTCACCTGGCTAAAACAGGAATGCCAGAGCGGCGCCCCATGGCATTCGTACAGTGCAATACAGAACCGAAACCGAAACACAACAATGAGCTCGTGCAGAGCGCACGGAGGAAGTCAAGTTTAACGCGCAGTCGCATTGTCAGCGCAGCTTAAGAAACTAGGGTCTTTAGAATTACGTATGTATGCATTTTCTATTAAAGGAACACACCACCTAATACTTACCTAGTGATGTTGCGCCTCAGATATGCGTGATATTTACTTTTTGATCGAAAAGGCTCACAAGTATGAACAGCCGTACCAGTTCAAGATGCCTGGCCCTTGGGCAAGTGGGTTGAATCGAGTGACGTGCCGACAAACAGAAAGACAGAAAGACAGAACAAAATTTCTCCGTTTAGGTATCCCAAGAAAGACTATCGTCTTTAAAACCTTCGGTCCCATTGAGCATTGAACCCGGGCCGTTTGTGTGGCAGGTAGGTGTCCTACCACAAAGCCACAATGTTACTTGCACCTTTTTCGGAATAAAACACTACATAAATGCTATGTAGTGGAAGGAGTCTCCGTAACGCATTTTGTTCGGCAGGTGTCACGACGAAAATGAGCCCATTCGGCGATTTGTAGGCACATTGGCGAGGCCATCAAACTACGTTTCTTACGCAACGGCATGCTTTGAAAAAAGCCGGGATAGTGCAGCCATCCCCGCTAAAAACGCATACGAACTTTCAAACAGCTCCAAAAATGGACAATTATATCCATCTAGCGGAAAACATATCAAGCCAACGCCTCCTTTCTAGAGGAGGCGTTGATCAAGCAAACAGCAAAATTAGATAATGTGCTGCCACCTGTGAGGCATTGTGAGAAATATATCTCGACTCTACCACAGGGAAGTGCTTTAGATCGAAAACATGTACCATTACTATAGATGCATTGCGCGCGCGCTTGTGTTTGTGCCTGTGTGCGGGTGCGTGTGTGTGTAACAGCACACATTAATAAGTATACACTTAGTGGTTGAAGTGCGCAGTAGAGGCCGGATTTCGCTATCGCGTTCAACTCTTAAAGGCGAAGCTTAAGGTTCCCCCCCCCCCTTTTTTTTTTGGCCATCGCAATCTTCCGCTCTTGAAACGAGGTGGGTACAAATAGCCACTTAGCCGATATTACATTTTTCCAACGCCATCTGCTCACTTGTTGCGAAACGCGCTATGCGCCATCTCACTCGTGTCATGGTAAAACAAAGCTGTTTGCCCAATACTGTAGCTAATCCCATACGTCTAACCATTGCTTCCAACATAGTTTCGTGGTGTCCTTCCATGGTTGTTCGCTGCTATAAGCGAAACAAGGGATGCGCAGTAAGATCGACAATAACTTAGGGAGACATATTTTTTTATCGTTAGCCACCCTAAAAAGAGGGAAGAGAATAAAATGCTCTTTCAGAATGAAATGAACATAGGTTGTGTTCCGAACTGAGGGCTTCAGCTGTTAAAAAATACGGCTATAGGTTCCCAGAAGCGCGATTTCTTTTTATTTTAATAAATACGAATGTCCCTGCAAAAAGGGTAGTTTCAACATTCAATGAAATTGCCGATGTTGTCACGCTTCTAAGGGATACAAAATTCTACAAAGTTCCCGCAAAGGCAGTTCGATATTGTCACGTGGTTGTGACGGTGAACAAGGAAACAGTCGGACTGGTGAACAGGGAGCACTTTATTGGACGAACTTGCACCCAGGAAGAGAACTCGAACTACATCAGCTACTTTCTGTTCACTGATGGCGGCGGGTACAATCGCCGGTCGTTGATAATCTGATGGTTGGTGAAACTCGTCGGGTTTTAGTAGATGCAGGATCAAAAAATCCGGCGTTAATTCCGGAATAAAGTCGACTGCTCGCGTTGTGCGCGCAACCTTATTGGAAAAGGAAGAGTCTAAAACAATAGGAAACGTTCCCAAACACTGCGGCGCGGCCTGCGTCGAGCGGTGGTTACACAAAATGCAAAAATGAGCGCGTGGTAATATATTTAATAGGTCTCATAAGCAAAGGAATTTATATATACAAGTTGTTGTTGTTGTTGTTGTTGTTGTTGTTGTTGTTGTTGTTGTTGTTGTTGTTGTTGTTGTTGTTGTTGTTGTTGTTTTAGACAATAGAGATTTTCTTATAAAACTGCTGACAGTCAGGCTGCTGTAGTTTTCGCACGCAAACTCTACGTCGAGGCGAAAATACTTTGCCGAGGCATTGGAGTAACATAGAAGTGTCTAAATAACAAAATCTTGCTCAATAGCGTTCTAATATTTAATTGAAGGGCGGTCGTTTACATGGGAAAGTAGTAGGCCGTCACAATTTCTGACATACCCATTTTTTAGCAATTATGGATTAAATTTTCCTAGCTTAACTTTCTGCATTTCACGGTAGCGTAGCCTTAAATCTCGCGGTATTTATTTTACAGCGAAAGCTGTAATGAGATGACAACAACGGTCGTTTTCGGCGCCGTAGATGTCCGCTCCCGCCACCGTCGGTGTCCGTCACCGCTAGCGCGCGAAATAAGGAAAGAAAAAAACGAAATAAGAAAAGATATACAGGATGGAACAGGGTTCCAACCTGGGTCATCTGCGTGGGAGCCCAGTATTCTACCACAGAGCCATGTCGTTTTTTTTTTCCTTCTTTATTACCGGTTTATTAACGTCGCATGTACAGGCGGGTCAACTGTTAAAGGGAACACTTGCGTGCAGGACATGTTTGGATTTCGCTGTCTTGCAAAAACGTGGTGGCTTACATTTGCATGTAACTACACGTGGTTGACAATTCTGCCTCTTTTTTACAGACTCGTGCGGTGCATGAACAATGTTTCCGTGTCCACTTGCTGTTAGAGGCCCCCCAAAAAAATGATAGGTGTTAATTGGAGTGTTCCCTTTAACAGTGGACCGTACTGTACATTAACAATATGCACACTTACAATAATACAGAGTATTACAATAATGTCAAGATAAAAAAGAAACAAAAACGGGACTGACTTTCTTTAAAATTCCTTAAGGTATGCCAGAGGTTCAAGCCTGGCTAGCCAATCAGGAACAAAGTCTTGTTGTTGGAGCACATCTATGTATTGAACAATGCTCTCGCGAAAAAGCACACGTTCAGGTCGCCTGTCAGGGTCGCATTGAAATCCGGCCACTCTCGCCCGCCATAAGCAGTGGAGGCCAAGAAGCATAATTAGGTCAAAAGGCATCTCATCCTCGTTTTTGTCTGCAAAAACCTGATTCCAAGTCCCGGGGTTGATTGTCCAAAATTACTTTTCCTGTGACTCGGGCAGAATAGGTCTTTGTGATTTTTCTGAAAGCGACGTCAAATGGCGTGCCATTTGTTTCTATGCGCCAAACGTGGAAGCTGAGCGCGAATGTTTCTTTGCCATGATTAATCCGCAAAGCCATGCCGGTGCTTGAAACTCTTTTGCAAAGAGACCCTAAACAGGCTTCACGTCTGGAAGGAACTGCATTAACATATGTAATAAAGCGTGGTAGAAGAGTAAAGTAACAACCAGGCCTCACACACCACAAATTCTGGCAGCACCATAGCGTCGGCATAGAGCTTTTTCGTGCATAGCGTCGCATTTTCAGAGCAGCCTAAGAATCACTAGGGTCGTTAGAATTGCGTATCTATGTATTTTCTGGTGAAGGGACACACCATCTAATAAGTATTGATGTTGCGCCTCGGATATGCGTAATATTTGCTTTTTGATCCACAATGTTCACGAGTATGAACAGCCGTACCAGTTCAAGATCTAGTTCAAGTACCAGTTCAGGACCAGCGCCTGTCCTGTGTAGTCCTCCTTCTCGTGGCTTCGTCTTTTTGCGCTGTTTAAACAATGAAGTTAAACCAACTAGCCCAATTTTACACACTGTTGCAGTTCAAGATGGCCGGGCGTTGAGCAACTGCTAAAACTTTGGCCGGGTGGCTCAATCGTGTGACAGACAGACAGACAGACAGACAGACAGACAGACAGACAGACAGACAGACAGACAGACAGACAGACAGACAGACAGACAGACAGACAGACAGACAGACAGACAGACCAACATTTCGGCGTTCAGGTATCCCAAGAAAGACAATCGTCCTTATAATATAGGGTTCCTGTATCTGCTCCCTTCATATGGCTCCTAAAGGAGCCATATGCAGTAACTGATGCTATGAGCGTCCCCTTTATAACGGGGCGGTGACAAGTGTGCCACCAGGCTCGATTGAAAGAAGTGTTTCAATTTTCTCTTCTTTTTCTTAAAGTTGGCCTAATGTCTCTACTTCAATTAAATCTATTTTACTACAGGAAAAAAAAACGTAAATTCTCAGCCCAGTTCTTTGCCCTTTACGGCAGAATGTCCTTATTTTTTTCCAATATTTATTTTTGCCCTTTCTCTCTAATTTTCTGTCAACAGTACTCTAACCGTCTCTGACTTGTTTCAATCGCGGGTGTGTTCAGCTTTCCATTGTTGTCCCTAAAACACAAGGCTTCGTGCAGGCTCGTGCCCAAACATACACCTGGGTGGATATCTCCACGTTCCATCAGAACATGCTCCGCCGTTTCCTTATCTTCCCCGCAGCATGTGCATTGTTCTTTTTCCTTACTGAATCTCGCTTTATAACAACTCGTTCTAAGGCAACCCCATCTCGCTTCAAACAGTAAAGCGCTTCCCCTTGAATTATCGTAAAACGTCTCCCTCCTTATTTCATTTTTGCCCTTTCGGTAGTTACTCAAAGCCGGTTTTTTCTCCATAGCTGCCGTCCAGTGAACCCTCTCCGCCTCTCTGACTTTTCGCTTAACGCTCTTTGTGACATATTGCTTACACTACCAGCCGTATATTTACTAGTGAGCCTCCTAGTTCTTTTTCTCCACTGTGTGTCCACGCTCTTCCTATACAAATACCTGAAAACCTTCTCTGCCCATCTACTCTTCTTCATTTTCCTCAGCCTCTCTTCGAATCTCATTTTGCTCTGCGCTTCCCTCACTTCAAAGCCTGTCCATCCCATATCACCCTTTACAGCCTCATTTGTCGTCTTCCCGTGAGCACCCAACGCGATGCGTCCCACAGTCCTTCGATTTATATCCATTCCCGATTGCACCTCTGCCCTCATGCACACCACTCAGTTCCCAAAAATAAGCCCCGGGCCGGGACCATTACACCTTTCCACATACCTCGAAGCACCTCGTACCTATTGTATCCCCACAAGGCTCTGTGCTTCATTATTGAGGCATTCCTCTTTCCTTTTGCTGCCGAGGCTTTTTCCTGTACCTCCATGTACCTGTCACCCTCATTTATCCATACTCCGAGGTACTTGTATTCGCTCACCCTCGGTATTTCTTGGCTCTGTATTGACGCCGCCTGATCACAAGGGTCATTGAATACCATCAATCCACATTTTGTTACACCAAATCCTAGTCCTAGAGCTTCCCCTTCCCTTCCGCATATATCCGCCAGCTGCTGTATATCCTCTCGACTGTCAGCAAATAAGACAATATCGTCAGCATAAAATAATCCTTGAAGCTTCTGCTCAATCATCACGCCGCCCTGTTTGTGTGACAGATTAAAACCAAAGTTGCTACCTTCTAGCGCTTTTTCCGTATTCACCATGTACAGCATGAATAACTGTAAACGATACAGTTAGCGCCATCTACACTTGTTTCTGGGACGCACGAGCTTCCAGAAAGCAAACGCAGAGGGCAGCACTAACTCATTGTTGAACACTTGATCGGCGTTTTCGTACACTAGAGAGGGACGATGGTTCCAACCCCCCCCCCCCCTCCACGAATTTCTTCAATGTTGCATTTGTATATATACAGGCACACATACAAACGAACTCACGAACATATATATAGTATGATTGAATGCCCTTCCCACCCCCGCCACCCCCAAATAAAAATTTCTGGCTATACGCTATGGGAGACCAGCACTGGATAGGTGGCGCGCCGAAAAAGGGCGCCTGGCGGGGAGTCGCGACATAACTCAGCCGCTCGCACGGCCTCCGCGCCGCCGGCTAATCTCGGAGGCAATGCCGCTCGCACTCAAACGACCGGCCGCACTGTACCGCGGTGAGCGCACGCGCGTGTGCCGTTCCCGTGCTTCATTTTGGCGCGAACACCTCGAGCAGCCATTGCGCCAATGATACTGCTCTATGGTTTAGAAAAAAAATAACTTTGTCTGAAGGCTACTTTCTCAAGAAAGCATTGGAAAACGGAGACAAGTCCTACAGAGCAGACTACGTCTGTGCATACGGCGTCAAAGAGACAGCCCTGTGCCTTGGTGGCGACTCCGTCGTCACCATTTTCTGATTGCGCCCAGGGATTTGTGTCAAGCTAGTGCAGGCTCACAGCCTCCATTGATAAGTACGTGCTGCGTCGATACCAGCTGCCCACTACTGCGGTAAAAAAAAAAATAAGAGGCAAGGAGTATCTGCGTCAACGTTTTTCTGCCGTGGTATGTATGCCCAGGCTGCGGTATGTATGCACGCGGACGTTGATCAAGCAAACCACCGTGCCAGCAGAGCACGTATGGTGTCGCGCTGTTATGCTCGAGGGCGCGGGACAGATTCCCAGCCACGGTGACCGCATTTCGATGGGGTTGAAATACAAAGAACACCCGCGTACTGAGATTTATGTGCACATTAAAGAACCCCAGGTTGTCAAAAATAATCCTTATTCCCAGACTTTGGCGTGCCTCATAATCATACCTTGTTTGGCACGTAAAACGCTATAGCAAGTGTCGATGTTGATCAAACACGTTTATTCTAAGCAGGCACAGGCAAGCGAAAAAACTAACACAGTACGTTAGGCGAATTAAACGGCGAGTAAAAATCCAAGATATTTGACCCTTTTCTAGCGAGGCATATAATTGCGATGGCACTTCGCCGCGGCAGCCAATACACAAAGAAGCTTTACCGCATCGGCTGACTACAGTAAGCTAAGCTTCGAGTAGTCCGCTGATTTGTTCGTGACAACTCTGTCTGTAGCACAAGTAAAGTTCAACGGAGGCATCCATCGCGGGTGTATTTCTTATAACTTTGCAGCGGCTTCGGCGCGAACGTGCCCCCGTACACATCTCGTAGACAGACAGCTTTCCTTCTGCGTAACTGTTTGCAAATGATGCAGACTACCTGCCTATCGTATCATTCATTGCACGCGGTGGCATCAGAAATGAACTTGGTGGTGGTTAGATGAAAAAATTTTTACATATGTTGCATCCTGCATAATATGAACGTTTTTTTACGACAAAACACCGATTAAATTCCTCTCGTTGGCCCCTGTTTCCACTGGTGGCCCTTACTATCGAATAAATCTAGCAGACACGCGCAATTCGGTTTAGAAATCAGCCCGACGCCACTAGACAGTAGAGCAAGAGCAGAGAACATACTGTGCTCGCCTGACTTCCGGGATGCAACGCCGCATCCGTTCATATTCATACGTTTTAGAAGGAAAAACATAGAAGGATACGTCCTCCCTCATTTCTACGTATTGTGGCAGTTGAATGCACAACAGTACCGCCAGAATCCTCTTGTTTTGTTTCGGCGATACGCGCCCGCATCGCCTCAACCAGTCGCCACTCTCGTCCGCGGGAGCGGCTGGAGTATGCGCGCTTTGACCGCCAGGGCGGCCGCGGAAACTCCAGCGCTGGTTCCCTATTGCTGGAAAATACTGGCCTGAATCCTGGCAAAAAAAAAAGAGAAGTGTGAATATTACGCGTCTTTATACGGATTTCCGAGCTGGAATTAACTGCTTTTAATGCGATCTTTCCATATGTGAATTAAATGTCTGATTCCGAATGTTGCTGAAGGACGACACCGCGTTTCCGCGTTCCGAATTTTGAACAGCGGAGCTTTTTATGCCAGCCGTTGGTTGTAATCTGGCAACAGAAGACTATCATCATGATGAGGAGGAGGAGAGGTTGAGGAAAGGAAATAATAATATCTGGGGTTTAACGTCCCAAAACTACCATATGATTATGAGAGACGCCGTAGTGGAGGGCTCCGGAAATTTCGACCACCAGGGGTTCTTTAACGTGCACCTAAATCTAGGTACACGGGCCTCAAACATTTTCGCCTCCATCGAAAATGCAGCCGCCGCGGCCGTGATTCGATCCCGCGACCTTCGGGTCAGCAGTCAAGCGCCATAACCACTAGACCACCGTGGCGGGGCGTTGAGGAAAGGAAAAGCGCAACTTCTGCAACCCTAATTGGGAGAATCATCATGAACCGGCACGCGCTATGTTCGTCCTATTTTCCCTCTTCATCCTCTCCATCTTCTGCTTCGCTCCCAGAACACGTGCGCCGATTTGTACGGCGTGGGATGGAATAACTCTGATGGATGAGAGAACGAATACAGAGAGAGAGAACGGGCGCACATGGCCGATGTTTGAACATCAGGCTCAGAGAGCATTTTAGCTCGCTGAAAGGATGACCATATTTTCATCTTGCGATATAGTGTCCGCAATTTGATTGCGAAGTACCCGCTACACATCTGTAAGGTACTATGTGCACTTTGTTGATGCTGCATGTGGCTGATGACGATGGAGAATTATGGCTGAGCACTTTGCAGTGGGTGGGAAGCATTAAGCCACACACTCGTTACGCGATTAGCATTGTGCGATGACTGGTTGTTACTTACCTCTTCTGCCAGGCTATTGGCCTGGTGTGCGACCGTTGGCGGCTCGGCGAACGGCGCCTGTATGACGTCAGAGCGGGGATTCGCGCGCTTTCGTCTGCTACGTAGGCGCAGCGCCGTGTTGAAACCGCCGTTGTGGTAAATCTCAACAAAAAAGCAGTTCAATTGGTTATCTTGCGTATGGTGGCTACTGACGCTGTTCGAACAACCGTGGGACTGCTTTTAACGTTCATTTAGAACTACAAATCTTTGTTCTTTAGAACTGCGGCCGCTTGTCGCCGCGGCGAGTGCTGCGCAATGGTGAAGTACTGCTCTGTGCCTCAGTGTGCTTCGTCCGCTCGTGAAAAAGGCGTTAGCTTTCACAACTACCCTAAGGAACCAAAGCTGAAGAAGAAGTGCATCGCAGGCTCAGAATGGGAAAGCGCTCCACACCTTCATCGACCGTGTGCAGCAAGCACTTCGCGGACAGTGACTTCTGCTACCCACCGTACGCGCGACTCTTAGGTAAGCTTGTGACCGTGTTTAAGCGCCCCACCAATACTTAAGGAGTTTATTGCGCGCAGGCTATAAGCATAGGCGACTTACACCAGGTGTGGTGCCGTCCCACAACCTGCCGCGAAGGCCCCTAGACAAAGAGCCGACGACGCGGCCTCCGAATCGCCTCGCAGGAAAGCGCGCCTCGTGAGCTCAGCTGAGCGGCGCCCGATATATGAGACTACGGCTGCATTTGGATGGCGTACATACGTATTTTACTTATGAAGGCAAGCGCGCGCCTAGCGGACTGCTTATCACAATGTCATAAGCGAAACCTGTTGCCGCTGTTTAGTGCACATTCTCTAAAAGTTTTCACCTGAGGCAGTGCAGACGCTTTTTTAAAAGCGGAGCTCTTTAAGCTCTTCGTTAGGCTGCGTGGCGTGAAGATGGACCCAGCTTGCCTTTGCCACGTTAATCTCTGTGGCCCTGTGCGTGGTATAATCAGCGATTAACTATTTGTTATATTCTAATACCCATGCGACGGCCCTGTGCGGTATTAATAGGAACTACGACGTAATATCGTTCTCAGTGAACCAACATTACGGGACAAACTGCGATCATGGGCATCGGCAGGGGGGTGTGCAACAAGGCGGCACTTGCGCGCTTGTTTGCAGGACGAAAGCAGCGGCGGTGATGCGATCTCCATTGGCGGCCTCGACCGCGCATTCAACAACGTGGCCTGCGTCGTACACCGCCTCGCCCTCGACGAGGCACCGCTACCTTTCACAAGCTTTATCTACATAATTGTAGACGCTGGAGAAGGGCACGCTTACTGAAATATCGAAAGCACCACCCAAACTAATCAGTATCGTACGGCGGAAACAAGATAACGAGCGAGAACACTCACACATAGTTTCACTTTCTAACCAGCAATGCGGCCGGTGGTATCGACGCACTCGTCGACCATCCGGGGGATTTCTTGGCCCTGTCTATTGGCCCGCAACTAAAACAAGTTCAAGATTACACTCGAAAACATTCGTTGCAGGCGTTAGTTGACCGTCGCGAGGCTGTTCGTTCGACAAAGTTCCCGCCTGAAGCAGACGATCCGCATACAGGAGCAGCGGCTGCTGCAGCGCGGTTGAGAGCGGAGCCCCCGCTCTGACGTCACACGCGAGAGGGCGCCACTCCAAGATCTCGAGGCGAATATTACATAGACTAACGCGATTCCTTGCACGACATGACGCCTGTATACTGTCTTTTTGCAAATGAGTTTCAAGCACCTGCGTGGCTCTGTGGTATATTACTCGACTGCCCCGCAGAGGGCCCGGGTTCAAATGCCATTCGATCCTGTGTATTTTTTCTCATTGTTGTTTTTCATGTGTATCTGTTATTTTTTTATCTCTATCAGTTATGTCACCGACGGCGACGGCGACGCAGCTCAACGCAGAAACGGGCGCCTAAGAGCTGCGCTCTAAAAGTGCAAGCTGTTCCGCTGAGGACAGGGATGGAGCTCTAAAAAACAAACGTCGAAGGGGATATAAAACGCGACTACCATATTTTCAGTATTATTCTCAAAGTACGACACAATAATGTCGGAAGCCCTTCCTTCAACAGATTCAAACGGCGTTCAGACTATGGCCAGACACACTCTCTGCGCCACCGCAGCAGTGTTTAGGCTTCGTGGTCTGCACTGTAGACTCTATATATATACTCGGGAGCAAGTTTTCAAACCATGGAAGGCTTCGCTTCACTCCCATTGGCGTGATTCGTTCTTACTTAACGAAACCGGAAATTCCCTGAAAACTGCTTAAGACAAGCCTTAAAATGCTGTTATTATGTGCCCTCGGTCCTGTGGGTATTAATGTTAAAGGTACTGACAAACGGTTTTTCTCGACCCAGTTTTTTACGGCGCAACGAAAAGCTCCCCCTCGGTAGAGGTTAAATGTGCAGCGGTTGATTCCGAAAGCACGTGTATATTTTGTAAGCAAAATTCTTCGTTCTGAGCAGTCACTAAACAAGTACGAGTCCCTCCTCTAGCAACGCTAAGAGTTAGCGATGCTGATAGCCCTCCTCGCAAATTGTTCACTATACTCAACGTTCTGCTTTCACAGCAGAGAGTGCAGCTGCGGACTACCACCTTCATTTTAACATTTTCAACCGCATTGCTAATATAAAAAGCAGGTACAATACGTTTTCTGAAGTCCCTTTACCGCCTCACGAGCCAGGCGCTCCTCGTACTTCTCCGACTCGACGGAAGGTGTCGCTAGTCTCTCAGCTAACAACTTTCATACTGCCACTCATAAGCACCGAATCATACGTCAAGCGAAGGCGGTGTCACTGTTCTGCTCAGTACAAACGAAGGCGTATCTGCACGTTTTATGCTAGGAAAGATGACAAAAAGGTGTACTGCATTTCAACACTAATGTAGACACAATTATTAGCGCACACCACTAAAAAGTCACGTGATGCGGATCATATTTATATTCGCTTTCTTGCCGCGTGGTGCGCCAAAACTCATCTTTCGTGCCTTCAGTGACGACAAAAAATTATAAATCCGCGTTTAACGAGGAAAACTTGTTTCGCTCTAGTCAATACAATCCACAGCCTTTCTACCAGTGGCGTTATCTCAGTTCGTGTTCTGAGAGGTTGTTTGTCCCTTAAACGGTCGTTATTGATCATCAGTTCGTTCCACCCATTAGGACATGTAGCAAAGCTTATCAACTGCAGCTCATATACTTTTCCACGTCATCACTGCCTCACCTAAAAAAAAAGAACGTTCCAGAACTATAAAGCCTACATATTTCTTCTTTATTCGATGAACTAATCACACAAGAAGTTCAGATTTCAATATAGTGTATCGATTACCCGGCTCTGCGGGGATGTCCTTGCCCTGGTAACCGACATGTTTGGTGTAATTGAAGAAATTCTAATTCAGCATCAGTTTTAAGTATATCCCATGTAAACCCACTTCTTTCCTGTGTTAATGCCCATCTCAGTGCCTACGCATACTAACTAGTCTCTTCCGCAGTGATTTTTGTCATTAATTGCTGCACATCCTTCTGCAAATACTGCATGCTATGCGTTACCAATGCAGTTAGTCCTTTCACGCATCGTCACTATCGAACGGAAGATGTAGAAAACAGCGAATAAACTTTTTTTAGCTTTACAGAGATATACAGATGACATTGAATCGCAAGCGGTTATTGGAGAAGTTATTTTTCACACATTTTAAACACGAAAAATACAAGACGGTGAACTCGTTCGGCACTGGAGTAGGAAGGAGCCGGAGAAGTTTGGGGGTTCAAACCCTCCAGGCAATTTTCGATTTTGGATTTGTATATATATAAACGCTCACAGACAAACACACGCACTGCATACACAAACGGTGGCTGAACCCACCCCCTTACCCCCATCCCCCCGCCCCTCAAAAAAAAAAGCTTCTGGCTACCCTTCTGTGGTGCAGCGTCAACTCGGCACCAGTGTCGTCGAAAGAGAATTTTTTCTGTATTACAACGGCATTTTACCATGTAGATTACGTGGTGTAGCGGTTCCGTACAGCCTGCGTTGTCTGTGTATGCAGAAGACACGCGTTCAATCATTGTCGTATGCCAGGGAGCTGACCCAGATCCCAGTTGCAAACCTGAACATGCATTGTTTTGTTTTTCCCAGGTTCTGGCAGTAGATCCAACTGGTAAGTCGCGAGAAGCCTTACTACTTTGGACGCAAAAAGGTTCCGACAAGATCACTTGGCAGGTGGGACAAGTCGCTGCACCTCGATACAGCTAGGTACAATATTTGATTCACATCATCCGCTGGTTGTTGCAAAGTCACGGGGAACAATGCTAACCCTAGGGCCTACCTGATAATTTATTGTTTTGAGCAATATGGCCCTTTAGTTCTCTACATTTCAAAGAAACATAAGTGTATCCATTACGAGCTTTACACTACGCACTATCTGGCTTTAGTGGCTGTTCTGTCCGTATGGTTACAAGCAATAACAAACCGGGTGCATCAGGTGTCCTTACTCTTTCAACCTCTTATACGGCAAGGACCATGATGCCATGATCCGGCCCAGGAAAGATAATTGATGACTTGCCAGCTAAAATGGCCATGAACCCCGGTGGTTGAAAGGGTGTCGATGCATTAATATCACTGCGAAAGCTTGCCTAGTACCATGCACAAATACTCAAGACATAAGCAGTAAGGTAGCGGTGTGGCCACTCAGTGAGACGAGTAAGACTTAGCATGTTCATTACTCTTCTATCGGCTTCCTACCACACTGCTACCTCATTTTTGCTTTCGCTGAATTCACCGCCTTCAAGATGTATATTCTATGCATTATGCGCGTGGTGTTAACTAATCAAAAAGGGAGCTTCTCAATTAACTTACAAGGATCTCACACCGGCACTTTCAATTACTAGCGAGCCACGATCAGGATCGAATCTCGCGATCGCTCCCGCCTCCCCTTAAAGGGGCCCTGCAAGGTTTTTTTTTGCACTTTATTAAATTATAACAGTCGGATATTTGGCAAGGAGCTGCCGCGGAATAAAAAGAAGAAAGCTGGTGCAAAGTAGAAGCTTGTCCTAATTCCTCACCATAATAACATGCTGAAACCATTTCTGTTTGAACCAACATAATCGTTTCAGTTCCGTCGGTTCGGCGCTTCTCGAAATAAGCAACGCTGCGGTGTGTAGACATAAACGTTCTTCTTTGCATCCTGTCGTAGCTCGCCTTTCGTGGAACCGTTGGAACCTCGTCGAAGCCGGCGTACACTGCGCTGGACGACGTCGCCATCAAAGACGATGAACGATGCGAAACGTTTCCTGGAGCAGGCGACACTCGGATTACGAAGCTTGGATTAAGCAGAAAACACGCCATGCACAGGTCCTGAAAGCAAGTTTTCCTTGAGGACCCTTAGAGGCTGTCTTGACATGCGAATGCCAGTGCCGCTGGTGTTGTCGAATAAACATATACCAGTACAAAAATAAAACTAGCTTTAAGTTCGAACATCGCCATGCTTGTCTTTCTGTATCACCGGTTTGGGGTCCTTGGCCAAGACTTGGCAGTGCGTTCAGCTATGAAGTCACACCTTGTAGCCCTTGTTGCACCTTTACCTGCCGAATATCTAAAGCTTAAATATGAAATTTGAATACGGAATCGGAACTGAATGCCCCGAAACAGCAACGTTATGCTCTAACCACCTTACGCATACTTTTTAAGTGCTGAGCACTTTAGGGGCCCTGGGCTGTCGTATGCTGTCATCTATCTCATGTCGTCGCTTGGCGTCACGCAGGTAAATCCAGGTATAGCACAGCTATGTATAGTATAGTATAGCAATGGGGCGGGAAAGCGAAGTGAGGATGAGGAGGAATGATGTGAGGGTGAGGATTAGGGAAAGGAGGAAGGCAGAGGGTAAAGGATAGCCCAGTCACGTATAGTATAGCATGGTCATGTGTAGTATAATATAGCAAGGGGCAGGAGGGGAGTAGGATGAGGAGGAGCGATAACAGGGTGAGGAGGAGGGTAACACATAGCATAAATATGTGTAGTACAGTTTAGCAAGGGGAAAGGGAAGTGACGGCGAGGAGGAGAAATATGAGGGTGGTGCGGAAGGAAAGGAGGAGGGAAGGATAAAGCATAGCATAGCTCTTTATAGTATAGCAAAGGGGTGTAACGAGGAAGTGAGAGTGAGGAGTGATGTGAGGAAGGGGAGGGTAGAGGATAGCATTGCCGTGTATAGTAGAGTATAGCAAGGGGAGGGAAAGGAAAGTGGCAGTCAGGAGGAGAGATGTGAGGATGAGGAGAATGGAATGTAAGAAAGGGAGGTTAAATCATAACACAGCCGTGTATAGTATAGTTTAGCAAGGGGACTGTAAAGGGAAGTGACGGCGAGGAGGGATGAGAGGAAGATGGGCAGTATACAACACAGCATAGCGGTGTATTAATAGTAGCAGCGGGGTGGAAAAGGGAAGTGAGGAGCAGTGATGTAGCGGTAAGGAGGTGGGAAGAGGGCGCCACTGCATCACAAATGAAACTTTCTTTTTCCGCCATGGACACCAAACAGCCTGCACGTTTGGAACGCCAGCGCATGCTTGTGCGCTTGCTCTTGAAAGCGAGCGCCTCTGAAGGGCAGGTATTTCACTACTCCGCCCTTCCGACAGCTTTCACGTTGAGTGTAACCGCATACATTTTTGTCACCATGAACCTCAAATTCCATTCTTTTTGTGACCATTCTTAGCATTTCTTTCCCACTTAGTTTTATTTGTAACACTGTTTTACAAGCACATTGCAATTATAAACACGCCGTCGCAGCAGGCTGCTGCAGGCCAGCGCCATTGCCTCCACAGAGAGAGGGGAAGCATGGCTATGCCGCCAGCGGGACAGCACGGAAGGGAAAAAAACATGGTTGATCCCTCCGTCATAGGAATCGGAATAACACGAAAGTAAAGCGTGCACTTACAGAAGTAACTGAATGTTTACTGTACATTGATATAAGAGAGTTTGTACAATGTATATTGGATGACTGATAGCTAATGGCACCGTTTAACGTGTATGCACCCACTTTGATGATTGGTAGTACATCTCCATCCCGACGACTAACGTCCATGTTAAATGATTAAAGAAACCCTTGTGGTAGCTGTAGTAGTTAACGGTGAAAGCGTAATCATAGAACGAGGTGTGATAGCCAGAACAGCGTCGCATATTGGACGCAGAACTTGGTCGCCATCCCGCCGCATGTTAAAATGTGATTGAACACCACGGCCAGACTAAAGGGAAACGCAAAGCGCGTCGTGCCGCCCCAATAGCCCGGCCGCGATTTTTCTCGGGGCGAGCGCGTCGCAGAGCTATTCTTGGTTTGGATTAGCGTGATGCTATGAGTGAGGCCGACGCTTTTACGACGCTTGCGCTAAGGTCGCCACCTCGCGGTGTGTTAAGGCATTTACAAAATTGAACTTCTATTGAAAACGCGCCGAATGGGACGGACGTGTAACGCGTTGCAGGTGCTAATCGGGGAAGCCACAGTAATTACGAGTTACTTTACCTTACCGCTTCCAGAGGGCAACAGCACCCCGCCGACCGGGAGAGTGGTAGATATAAAAGGCGTGTTTGTGGGTTCGATGCCCGTTGATGGAACATTTTTTTTGTTTGCCATCTGATAATGTAAATTTTTGCGACGTCATTTCCGTAACGGAAATACGTCACTGAAGTCTTGGTGGACCCCGGCATAGAACACTTTCGTGTTAAAAAGAGGCGAAGATGAGGAAGGTTCCGTGTGGCTGGACGCTCGTGCTGGAATGCTTAAGTTCTGGCTGTTACAGCAGAGGCGCAGTGTCTCCCGCAATTTAAAGGATCTGTAATATTATATCCCGAAGGATGGAGGAGGAGGAGGAGGAAGGAAACAAAGGCAGGATACAGGGAGCTTAATCAGAAAAATGTCTCGTTGGCTATCCTACGCGGGGGAATGGAAAAGCAAGAGAGAGATGTATGAAAAAGACGAGGGAAGGAAATAAGAAAGTGAGCTTTTGCGCGTGGGATCGCACCGCTAGTCAGAGGCGTTCGCGCAAGCCCATCGCCTTCAAGAAGCACAAAAATGCCTTCACTGCCTTGTGGGCCAACGAACGATGAGGACGGTGCTCCAGCGGCACTTGCGTGAAGAGCAGCCGGTCGTCTAGTTGTTTCAACGTGTCAGAAGATTCGTTTCTTTCTGACGCAAGTCGAGGGCAGTTGCATAACGAGTGGTCGATGTTTTCGTCCATGCGACAGACCTCGCCTGCCGCACTGTCGGCCAATACAATGTTGGGGGTTGCCTGTGCCTTCATGAAGGCAACCCCCAACTGAAGCCGACAGAGAAGCGAAGCTTCCCGTCGATGAAGTTCAGATGGAGGTGGGAGTTGCCGTGAAGGGTGCGTTTGACGGAGTGTGGTATGCCTTAACTTTGGTGTGTTGCACTACATCAATGAGAGACTGCGTGCCAGGTGCCGAAGCTGCCTTGCAGCTTCTGTCTTAGAAAGCGGAATCGGAACTCTCTGCGCTTAATGCCTACTGTTCACTTATTTCAGTGCGCCTAGAATAGCATAGACAGGGACATCTAAAATATGCTCTTGAATACAAGATCAATACCAAGGAAACCACATAATTATCGCAATACGTCTTGTATTGAAGACAATGCAGGCAAAGATGCAAATTTTCTTAACTGTCTTGCATTTTCTGACGCACGTGCTTCTCAAGATCGAGCCGCTTTACCTATACAGCTCCACAGCGTGCACGCATGCGCTGTGCTAGTTGCCGCTCAATAGATACGTCTATAGGTCGGCAAAAAATGTGGAGCTCACTCAGACTCACTGACGAAATATACTTTGCCCCTAGAGCTCACTCAGACTCACACTCACCAAAATTCTTCTCAACTGGACTGACTCTGACTAAAACTCACCAAAATATTACTACCTCGGACTCACTCAGACTCAGACTCACGGCTCGATCTGAGTCTGAGTGAGTCGACTCATGAGTCCGTTAGCGGAAAATTAGCTTTTTCGGGCCATGATGTCAATGCTTTTTTACACATCACATTGTCCAATAATCGACTCCTTCCTTACCTGTACTAATAACTGCGTACTTTACATTATTTTGTAATCTTTGCTTGATTGTGTAATTGATGTCGCTCACTGTAGATGACATCCCGATTTTAAAATTAAATCACGTCACCTATGCCATCTCCGCCACCTGCTGCCGCCATATAGCACCGGGGGCTAAGAGCTTCTCAAGCTGCCTATAGGAGCTTTTATCTTAGCCCCTTCCATTGTGCAACGACGTTTGCAATGGAAACAAATTAATAAATAAATTAATTAATTAATGAAAATACAAAGAAAGAAAGAAAGAAAGAAAGAAAGAAAGAAAGAAAGAAAGAAAGAAAGAAAGAAAGAAAGAAAGAAAGAAAGAAAGAAAGAAAGAAAGAAAGAAAGAAAGACATTTGCTCGCATAATCTATGCATTTGCTGCCTTTTGATTTCTTACATTGAAAAAGGGTTTGTCAGGTATTGCGACCTGATAAGGGCATATTTATCGAAAGAGATGACTCACACAAGATGTTGTGTCAAGAACTTCCCGTTAAAGATATTGCGGGGGTGGGGGGATAAATATTGATGTGGTGTATGAACGCTAGTGCGTAGAAGTACGTGTGTGGACGTGAGCGTAGACATGGGCCGACATAATGCTTATATCAATGCTGAAGTTGAGTACTTATTACACGTCTCTCAGAAATGTAACCGTACACCCATTTTTCACGGGACATGTCTCTCCACGAAAGCTGTCGGTATGAATAACGTAAATGCGGAACCCGCAGAGCAGAATGTGACCCGTCGGAATGCCAAAGATGTTGCATGACCGCTGCTGCTCCTGGCGAGTATACGTGTAGGTTTTTAAGTACACCTGTCATTGCCGATAAAGATTTATCGCTCGAGATTCTACGGCTATATAGTTCCGGTCGTGCTTTCAGTTTGCCGCTCTCGCGGCCTCAATCAACCTGGTCACGCGAACGTCCGGCCCCGGAAGACGTGTTTACTTTCCAACTTAGAGTCGCACTCGTCTCTGCCTAAAAGGAGGGTTTTCCCGCGAGCTGAGGCAACCGAATAGCAACACCGGTTTGACGAGAGTCAGCCTCGCAGCTTTCCATCCAACGACCACGTAACACGGAACGCCTCGAAACGTTGAAAAAAGAAAGAACACCGCCCTTGACCTACTTTTCGCCCTGTACACACTATCACTATTTGCTTTCCTTTGTCTTATACTGTTATTCTTTTTGTGGATTTTGTGACAGCATATAGGCAAGGAGAATCGGTGTAAGTCACGCCTTGCGCGCCGAAATCCTCAGTTTCGCGAAACTTATCCTTTAAAGCAAGCAAGAAAAAAAAAAGTCGGAATGCTGAGAAGCACACACCGTGTTAACGCAGACAGTGGTGGTTGTTCTACAAACACACCGCCCGGGGTTTCATAGATATGTGCGACATGGTCGAAAGGCAAACGCACAGAGCGAGAAGCTGGGAGTACTTCGTGAGGTAACGTATAACTTGGTGCGTTGGCCAGCTCCACATGTGTACAAGTCTCTTTTTTTTCCCTGAAATACACAGACGTGTCTGGTCGGCAAAGCCCTCCAAAGGAGCTTCGCGACTCTCACTCTCACCTTCATTTCGCTTGTACCTGCATAGCTTCGCAAATATTCGGGCAAAAGTTGTCCTGCTCCACAGGGATGCCGATATCTCGCAAGTACAGTCTTCTCAATGCACCAGAACTTCCTGACGTCTTTTCAGACTCCTCCTGATTAATAAAGCACCCACATACTTCTCTTTGACACATTAATTGATTGAGTTCAGAAGATTCTCGACACGCTCTTTTTCGCGTAGAATATACTCTACAACGCGTTCTGAGAAGTATACATCAAAGCGCTATAAACATCGCTTGAAGAGAGAAAGAGAGAGAATAAAGGATAAAAAATTCTGCCAGTTCCACGCCATAGAAACCAGCGGACAGAGATACTGTTATCCCGCGGCTGTATGTGATTGGCTAGCGAGACCACATGATGTCGTAAATCCGCCGCTAGATTTGAAATACACGCGCTTACACTTGATAGGGCAAGGCGCGATCACGTGACATGGGGGCTCGGGCAACGTCGTTTGAGCGAACGCCTCCCGTCGTGTGATTTGACATCGGCGCAGCCGGAATCCTGCCAAGCGAGCGCTCACTGTTTTCTACGTGACCCTGTTACGCGCCCAGGTGCCTTCCCTCGGTTTATTACAATTAATATTAGTCTCTATTGTGCCCTATTGAAAAACATGAGTTGGTGGATGCCGGAATAATTGTTGGATAAGATGGAAATAATAGTGGATGTGGTAAAGCAAGAGTGGATAAGGTAGAAAAATTTGTAGATGTGGTGAAAACAATGGTCGATAAGCTGGAAACTGTGGTGTTCAGAATGGCTGATGATAGCGAGAGGGAAAAAAATGGTCGTAGAAGATTTTGGTGGTGGTGAGCTTCTTCTGGCGTTCAAAATGGCCAGTGATGGCGAAAGTGGAAAACGCTGTCTGATGGTGACGTTGCAAAACATGTTTTGGCGGATGGCTTGATAAACAAGCTGTATAACGGTGGCGTGACGGAAGGATCGAGTGCACATGCCAATACGTGAAGTCATTGTCACCTGTAATGTTTCCCTGTCGAATATGCAGAAAAATATGTTTACAGTCCAAATGAGCCAGCGGCGATCGTTAAGCTTTCTAGCGCGTTCTTTTTTTTTTGTCTTTTTTATTCATGCGGCATAAATATAGTAACCACCTCAATTTTTGTGGAGCGCACAGCAGCCGTAAATTTTCCCATTTTGTGCACGCACTTATCTCAGTTTGACATCCATGATGTCTTGCTATATACTGGTGTTTATAAGTCTAGAGGTGTCGGTGTGAACAGCGACAGTAAATTTGTTACACCACCGCACAGCTGTTGAGAAGTAAATGAGCTCTCGCTTCGCAACGGCCTTCCAACGCGTAGACCAGCAAACAGCCGCCACTCGATATCGCCACGCTGGCAACGCATATCTGGCATTTCTTCCACACTCACTTACCAGCGCTGCACTTCAAGGTAACAGTGAAGAGGCTTCCGAAGCTAAAATGCAGAAGCTTGAACCTTCGGAAGCCACCTGCGCCAAGATAGGTCCCACACAGTAAGACTCCTAGCAAAGGTTAAGCCTAGCGTATACTGGCGAAGTTCGTCTACGTGTCATCGGCGCTTCTAGGTTTCAGGATATACAATTCCGACGAGTTCGAATGACCTTACAGCACAGCTTTGGCATCGGTTAACATAAATGAAGCATGTACGCACAAGGAACGATGAGCATCGATGCGCATGCGCGCGAAAGCAAACGCTTCCAGTCCCCAAGGGCACCGGTCGCAATCGCCGGCACTTCTCTGACTCGCATGTGTGAATACAGACTTGTCAAAAGCTACGCCTTATTGAACCATTCTGATGGCATATTTTTTTCCTCGCATTTCACGGAGGCAGTGCAAAGTCAAGTGAGGCGCCTCCGATCCTGGAGGCAGTGTGAAACCACGCTAAGTGCGCAAAGCTTTCGGAGGGTGGCGGTGCAGGATAAATACATCTAGGGAGCCTACATGACCGGCAGTTAATTTAGGCTCCGTAATGCATCGACTGAGGAGAAAAAGAAGATGGCTTTCGCCTTTCAGTCGTCTGAGGTGAATTGACTAGGGACCCTGTGATTTTTGTCCATACGGCGTCTTTTTATCTTTATTTTAACATCGAAGCTGTTCTTGGTCGAAACTTCGATGTCAGGGATCCGTGGTACCGCTTGTGGGCATCATAAATGAGTATGAGCCGCAGACATTCGATAAATCCCACTACTTACCACTGGTCCACTAAAAATGAAGGCAACAGTTAGCCCAACAAATGGGTATGTGCCACAGAAATCTGTGCGGCCTATGACAAAACTATCATCATCGTAAACGCGTATGTGCCACAGAAATCGGGTAAATCTCACTACACACAACTTCCACTAAAAAAGAACCAAAGGAAGTCGAGGCTTTCAAGTCCGCCGCCACGGTAACGCTGATCATGAACGGGCATGTGCCACAAAAATTGGGTCAATCCCACTACTCACCACTGGTTCTCTAAAAATGAAGGAAAAGGCTCGTCATCAAACGGGTACGTGCCACTGCGCGGCCTATGAGAAAACTATCGTCATCATGAACGAGTATGTGCCAAAGAAATTGGGTGAATCCCACTACTACATACTACATAGAAGTGTAGTAACCTGACGAAGGGAAGGCCACCAGCTTCGCCGTTTCATCAGTGTCCGCGAAGCGGAGATGGTTGATTGACGCATTGCTTGAAAATGAGCGGAAAAAGACGGTCACGCGCTTTCTATGCTCATATTTATGCGTGGAAGGTAGGCAGAATGTTTCCGACGCTGTACAACAGTTTTCGCGCTCCGTCATTCTCCAGCATCCTACACCATACACCATATGCCACCATATCAAGAGCCGTAGCCCACCATATTGATGGATGGTGGAATCCACCATTCCATATGGTGGACATATATTCAATACGGTGCGAATTCCTTTCCCCATCTTTTGTACTGAAAGTCATCACCATCATCATCAGTTCATTTTATTTGCTTCTTCATTTACTGATCCCGCTAGTCACATGACCTGCGTGACGCCTACTACTAGTACTACTACTACTACTACGACGACGAAGACGACGACGACGACGGCACAGGGTGGATTAAGACGGCTTCGCTGTAAAAAGTCAGTGAGGTAAACCAGGTTGCACGCGACTTGCTAACCCGGGGGGAAGGAGTCCATCTCGTTATACACCAGACCTCTCTGCTTGCTCCGACCAGCCTCACAGAACTCGATGGTATCAAGGTCCAAGCTCACATTCCGCTGAACAAGGACATGGTAGTTGGTGTAATATACGATGTCGATAACAACATTCTTTATGGTGATCTTCAATGCTTATGAAGGAGGGTGACTGTGCCTTGATAAGCATTGGAGGATCACCATAACGTTAGTGACCACTATACCAACACCATCCGAGAATCACGTTTGGGTAAGTCGCGTTGAGTAAAGGTTGTCTTCCGAGGCGACGCATTGCCATCTCACGTGAAGGTAGGACGCATTCCTCACGTAGTTTGCCCTTATGCACCAAGACCACTCTGCAGCGATTGGACACGTTCCTTCATCGAATTATAATTGCTGATGCACATCCAGCGATGCGAACCACAGCGTAAAAACATGGACTTAATAATCCTCCATGCCGCGTCCTAAAGTATTTCGCCATTATGGGACAGGAGATGGCAGCGGTTTCACCAAGGTGAATCACTTTATAAAACAAGGCGAGTGGGCTGTCGGAAGGCGTCCATGCATTCAAGGAGCTTTAAATTGTTTTTTGCCTCCTTATTTGTATGTCTAGTTGGACGTGTAAAGGCACCAAGAAGGCGTCGGACATTAAAAAAGAAACTCTCAGGAATTGAAATATTAAAAAAAACAAGGGGGAATGCATGCAATGGTACTTTCGGATGGCTGCCCTGCAGACATCGCGAGAAACCGTCAGATCACTGAGTGGTTTGCGCAAGATGTACAAGATGCAGTTTTCATCTACAAGACAACGTACGTCTTCACGACATAGTAACCAAAATGACGTGACATAATCTGCCATCTAATGCGTGTACAAATAGACGTCAAAATAAAAATACCGTTAGAAATGTTCATCACGCGTACCGATGTTGCTGACATGAAAAATAAAATGAATGCCATTAATGAGGCCGAAGGCTCGCGATCGCATCTTTATTTTTTTTTTTTTCATGAGGTTTGTGGAGGGCAGGTGATGTCTAAGTGCTTCGCAAGAAGTGCTTCGCAAGAGGTCTCGGTCTCCTTATGTAATTTATTGCGGGGTGATAACGGCAGGTCGATTTTACGACGACGGCTTGACGATGACGATGGAGACGGCGACGTGACGACTGTGATCGCTCGCCATCTCTGAAGATGGCGTGACTGCCAAGGCGGCGAGTGTGGCACTTGCTACTTGAAAGCATTGAAGGTTTGCAGAGACCATCTGCTTCCTTTCGTCTACTTATTTCTTCTTGGTATCTTCCTCACTCTGCTTCGTCTATCACTTGTATTTAATGTTTATTCCTTGTTTGAAGATGCAATATAGTATTCGTTAGCTTCACATAAGCCGCGTTTTGTGTCTTGTACGCCTTCTAGCTATGTCTATATTGACACCAAATAACCAGCAATCTATACCAAATAGCACAGTTGTTCGTCTCTGCAGCCGACATTCACTTGAGGGTGGTGAAGAGGGAATGCTGAAGCTCCGCTGACTGTGCATGGAGTTAGGCACGCTACATGAACCTGTAATTGTGGTGATCGAAATTTACAAGTTCACTTGTGTGAGAATCGTTCACTGCAGAATTATACTACTTGTCTATACAGCAACACCCCGAGTTCAAGAATATCCATCTCGTTTCTTAAGAAAATGCGGCCGCTAATTAATGCTGCTGAGGTCTGTGGTCATGCTGCCAGAAGAGGGTGCGCGAGCGCCCTGTTGACCCTTCCCCGTAACTGACGTCTCTGGTTGACGTGCGGCGTCGGGCTGAGGTGTAGGCTGATGTGTGGCGCGTTTGAGGCGGCCCTGCGCACCTAAGTGTACAACTGGTTGTCGAGGGGTCAACAGCAGTACGCCCACGCTGTTGCAGCGGTGGCGATAGCGCGCCAACTGGAGGAACTCGTACCACGCACGTCACTTGAGGATCCGGATGTCGGGTGACGAGGACTGCCAGGGGGATCCCCGCTTTACGCGCACTGATACGACGTTCACTGAGCCGAACAGTCTTCGCGACAGGGCGGGTTGGACAATCGACTAAGGAATTGACATGCCCATGCAGGACCTCACAGGTGCGCCGTATGCAGCGACCAAGAAAGGCGGCAGGGGTCAGGGGGGGAGCGCGCGCACGCGGTAAAAATTGAGCGCGCCTTGTTCCTCGTGACCGGCGTAACCCACAACGAAGAAGGAGCGCCGAGCCGAGCCGACGCGACATCGTGCGTGCGTTAGGCCTAGTCTCTTCTTTCCCGCCACCCGTAATCACTCCACTCTCGGAGGCGGGCCGCTCTCCTCGAAATAAGGAGCCACGCTCGTTCTTCGGCCCGCCGTCGCCATTAACGTGACCGATCGCCTTGTTTGGCCAATCATCTCATAGTGATCGTCAAAGCACGCGGCCCGAAAGCGCGCACCGCCTGCATTTAGCCGCCTCAATGCACACGCTCTCGGGGGCGTTGAAAAACGACCTCTCGACGGCTTCGAAAGCACGCGCGGCGAAATTGACGCCACCGCAGCAGCTTCGTGAATACGCAGGCGCGCTGTATACAGCTGACGCGTGCTGTGCGCGTCCTTCGCATGGCTGTGGTGCTGCTCGCCTGGTGTAGGTGCGGGAGCGCTGCGCCGCACTGGCACTCTCGGCGCTTGCAACCTTTCTCGTCCGAAGGGATGCGACGAAGACTGCGACGCCCCGGAGAGCAAAGAGCCGCGCGAAGGCTTTCGTCTTCGCAGTGGGTCGTCGCGACCGTGTGAAAGTGCGGTCACCATAGCCGGCCGCCACCATGGTCCCTCTCGCCAGTGCTATGCGCCGCTCTCGGCGCGCGACTAAATATAGCGGGGCATTAGAAAGCACGGGCGGCGCATCCCACCGCCGCATGCCTGTCGCGATCGGTATCGCGCGCAACGTGGTGGCGCAGCGCCCTCTCTCAGACATGCCCGAAGTGCCACAGAGGTGGCTCGGCGAGAGAAAAGACAAAAAAGAAAACCTTGACCTTCGCTGTTGTGTGATGCGTGTGATGCGCGAGCATGCGGGAAAATTTCGTGGCGCGGCCCCGTAACGCTTCGTCCCTCCAGTCCACCAGCCTTGTGCGCGACAACGCTCTCAGCGCAACGCGGCGCTCGGGACAGTCCCCTGGCGAGTGGTCGCGAAGACCTGCGCGCCCCGGCTGGGCCGTTTCTCTTCCTTGTGAAAAAATATGTTCATGCTTGTATGGCAACCACGCTATGCATAATCATGACCTGGCACGAAAATTAGCGCCGCGTTTTGGCAAACAACCAAAGTGCAGCCAATCGACTAGGGAACCGTGTTGCGGAGTTCCTGTGGCATCGACCCCTCCAGAATTCATTCCTTGAACTGCCCTACCGTCGTCTGTTCTTTAAGATGGGGTAATTTCTCGGTGATTAATATTGCTCCACTGACGGCTATTGGTGACCTCAGGGTTCTCTGCGTTGAACCTTTCTGCCAGTTGCAATTGACTGAGAACGTGAAATTAATTTAATGAGCGTCTTCTGAGAGCGTACCGTTTCTCCTGAGCTTTGGCAAAAGGGCGTTTCTTTTTTGTTTTATTTTTTACAGGTGGGCGGGATGACGAATGGAAGCGAACTCTGCTTCGGGGTCTCACCTGAAGTCGCACCAAAACGGAAATCGGCAAAGCAAGGAATTTAACCTTCAAAAAAGCGTCCTGTGACGCCTAAACCACATTACCTGTTTGATCATTTCCGTTTATGCAGAAGAAGCCAGATAGATAACCCATAGAAAGAAATACCTTAGATTCTCTTTTACGTAGTGTTCAATTTTGATGATTTTGGATGTCAGCTGCTCTTAAGATAGCCTACACATCGGAGAGCTGACTGCACGTGTTTAATACCGGCTGTGAGTCGAGCCGCCGACCACGTAGCTCTTAGTATTCTGAGAGCTGTTGTGGCAGTAGTTACGAGCGAGCTGTTTGTCAATGGTGATTTCAGTACGCAGAGAAGATGTATTCTGCTTGTTCTGAATTCCTTGTGCTATGATTGCTGCTTCCGAATATGCAAAATGCTTATCCACCTCGTGGAGGTTTATCAGCATCGTGGAAAGACTGACCTGTATTTGCTGGAATCTCTGCCCAGTACTCCACTACATTACAATGCTGTAGTGGCTCATCACGCATTAGTAATTCATATAAATACTAATGAACTGGTCAAAACTTCGCACAAAGTGTCCTGGCGTTTCTCTTTTATAGAACGTGTAGTCTGCTTAGAATATTTAGCTATATGTTCAACATCGCCTAATATTCGAACCACATGGTCAGGCCCCATGCAGAACACAGGAGGCCACGAGACATGGGAATGCACCCGTAAATAATGTTTATTGGTAGAAAACGAAAAACGTACACACAAGTCCAAGCACGCATGCATGGCACTTTGTTGGCTTCTGTGTGGGGTATTCACATCGGCTCGAATACGCATTTCCACAGACTTGGCCAAGCCTCGGCGTTCTAATCTCGCTTCCTCTCGCGACGCTACGAACAGGAGGATGGAAGCCCGTTATGCTGCGTCGAATGACGCCTGTGTAAAAGCGAACTATTTTTGAAGAACGTGTTCGGTTTCAGAACTGGTCTGATAGTATATGCATTCTTCCGTAATTGAGTCTTTGCAATTAAAAGTAGCCGATTATGTCAGAGAACAGACCCGAAAACTGTACTGCCATTAACGCTTGAACATTCAGTTCTGACATCTACATTCGGTTGGAATCATGGACGATGTTTTATATAATTCTTCATTGATGACGAGCATCATTAGACATTTTTACGAGATCACACGTCACATTTTGAACTCTGGAGCACAGGCATTACGATACACGAAGAAAATGCTACAAATGATCGTTTGTTTCTGTAATCTCCTTTCTAATAAAGAAATATCAACTACAGCAAAGCTATCTAGCTTATAGCACCTTTAAACCCACCGTTCTGTTGAAAACAAATAAAAATGGAGTCTCCTGCTTCGTTGTTTAAAATTCATGGCACCTTTGAACGCGTACTGTCTTGCTATCATGTCTTATTTACTGCCCAGTTTCGTTTCTGACGTTATCTAAGCACAGAATTCGAGAAGGCTTTAATGGTCCTCCAGATATACTACACGCACCCCGCAAAGGAGGTCCCGCTGCCTGAGTTGTTTACTTGAAGCGAACACACGAGGAATTGCGATCGCCACGTAATTCCCCGCATACCCAAGCACCAAGTATACCTCCACATAGAGGATCGAATCTCGCAGGCTGCTCCACATTTTGTGTCGGTTTATGGCTCATGACGGCTTCGCCTGTGGTCTGATTGCGTGCATTTTCCCGACCTGCTCAGATCAGGCGCAGTGAAGCGGGTAGATCCCTGTTGCCACTCCGATATATATCGCAAGCACTCGGAAGAAAAGAAAAAAAGCTCTCGGACATAATGGCCTGTCTTTGTGACTCCGTACAGAGACGTAACCGTGTTATAACGAACGTGGCATGCAACCGATAGCCTGCATCACTTCGCTACTGGCACGTTGTGAGAGGGCTTGTACAAAAAGCACACTGAGACTTTTACATGGGTGTAGCAGTCTTTACAGTACTGTTGAGATTGAGTCTTTACAGTACTGTAGAGATTGACGCCGCTGTAATTTTGCAAAGTGACAGGAAGGTGGAGTCATGGACGAACATGTGCGCGGCGTTCTCCATTCTTCATGGTAGACTAAAACGTTTTATACGGATCGCATAATGACAACTACAGTCTAATATCTCCTTCAAAACATTACGATACCCACTTGGATCTGGGATATAGGGTGCTTTCTAAGACCGATTTGAGCGGGAAAAATATGTGCATACAAAGGGCGAAGCTGTTCACGCTGCAAGGTTGCATTTGAAGTTGTTTTTTTTTTCTTTGCAATAGCGCATGATAGCCCTCCTTTAAATGAAAGGCGATGGCACTGGCTCGCGGGGGACTGCCGCTATGGTGCGACGGCACTTGCATGCCGGTAAAACCTTGCGTACTGGGGTCCGAAACGTGAACGGGGTGGATCAGACAATGTGTGAGTCCCCGAAGTCTTCCAGAATGCCGAACGTTCTATCCCTGGCTGGTTTCTGGCGAAGATACGGCAAATATTCGCCAGAAAGGCGAAGTACGACTGGCGAACGTACGAATGGTATGGCGCAGTAAAACTGGCGAAGATACGGCAAACTAGGTAGTGCGGCCTTCCAGGTGCCGAGCGCTTGCAGGAGCCCTAAGATCAAACTTTTCCCGGACGCACACTTCATCTCCTTCCACGACCGCGTTCGGAAGGGTGTACACAGTAGGCAGCCTATACTCACTTGTCGCATACTCACTTGCATACTGCCCCTGCCACAGCGGTGGCTTAGTGGTTACGCGGCTCGGGTGCTGACGCCAAAGATGCGGGATTGGTAGCCGCCGCAGCGGGCGCATTTCGATGGACGAGAAATACTAAAGGCCCGTGTACTGTGCAATTTCAGTGCACGTGAAGGACCCGTAGCAGATTGAAATTGTCCAGAGCCCTCCAACACGGCGTCACACATAGCCTGAGTCGCTCTGGGACGTTCAATTCCACAGATCAATTAATTATCGCATTTCCATTACCCCAAGGAGACCAGTCAACCACATCATATTGGCAGGTAACCAGAGCGCGATTCGGAAGGTGACCATCCCCGATCCAGGGAGGGTATTCATCTCGCCACGCATTTGATCTCGAAAACAGGGACTCCTTGGCGCGGTCGCATTTCGATCAGCGCGAAACACGAGAGCACCCGTATGTTTCTATTTAGGTGCACACTAAAGAACCCGATCTGGAAGAACCTCATCATGAGTCCTCCACTACGGCGTGCCTCATAGTCATATCGAAGTTTGGGCTCCTGAAACCCAAACAATTTTTAACGCGACAGTGTTAAGGAGCCCGTGTAGCAGAAAATTCGGTCTCTGTGTCTTCAGCGTTATCCGTAAGCGAAAAATTCCGATGGACGCAAACAATAAAAATCAGTGTTCGAGTAGGAATCGAACCCGGCCACTCTGCATGACAGTGAAATGTTCTGCTACAGATCCACACCAGAGTTTAAAACTGCTTCAGAAGAAGAGGCGTCATGTCGGGCGAGGAGTCACATTAACAGATTTAAGCATGGCAGAAGCGTAGAATCGGACCCGGCTTCACGCTATGTGAATTGAGTAGCGAGTGCGTGGTTTAAAGCTGCCCGCCCATTACAAAGGGTTCAGCCATAATTCATCATCAGCCGCAGCATCAACAATGTGGGCACCTACGTATAGGTGCGCCATTTGCCTTACAGGCGCGTAGTACGCATTTCGCTACTTCGCAAAATAATGGATTATATGGAGTAATGGTACTTCGCAATTGTGACTGCAGCAGGCGCACTACGAGAGCTTACAACGGCCAATGCCACGTGCACAGAAGTCACTTCCCTCACGGCGCGGTTCCGGTGTCCACTGAGAAGCGGAGCATGGTAAGCGAATGACAAGGCGATGCGAAAGGGGCCAGAAACGTTATTGCGTTCCACTCTCATAGGCGAAGCATAAGTCTCCTCCAAGGTTTTTGCTTACTACTCCATGGAGTTGTACACAAGGCTTGAACGTATGATTGTCTCCAGGGCATGTCGTTCACGTACATGACTAAACGGATGCGATAATTTTGTCGACGCTGCCATTGCAGCTACAAGCTCTTGAGTTCCTGGAGCTTCACCTTTCACAAACATCCAAAGCTGCCATCTAGCAAAATACACTGGCTTTTTGTTAATTTCTATAATTTGCCATCCGCCGCTGCTGCTAAAAGCTGGTGCTGGTGGCATCACGTTGGTGGTACACACGTCTACATACGTAGGGGTCATTTCCTTGGCCGCTGTGTCAGGAGTCACAGCAACGCGTTCGAGGATATAGATGGTGATCCTGTGCAACACCTGATGACCGCCAGGTAGGAGTAAGCAGGAGAGTGCTAATCACCGCCAGCAAGAGGTGAGTCTGCGCAGCTCGTACTGTTGACATCGTCCTGCAGGCGGGGCGCGGGTGGTTGCTGTCTGGCTGTGCAAAGGGGGCCACGGCCTCTCGATAACACTGTGGTCGTATAGCCTCATTGTACTAACCGCCCCACGCTACCGCGGTCGTCGCGGGGGCGATTAGTACAATACGTCGCGGAGGCGGTTAGTTACATACTTTATAAATTGAATTTTACACCTTGTCATATGATCTAAATGAACTGGGGCATCAGGATTGCCGAAACTGTGGCACTCGTTCTGACATTCGAATGAAGGAACCTTAGTTCGGGGCCTTGTCGAACATAACCACCCAGAAATCGAGGCTCCTATTTCCTCCTGGCTACACAGGAACGTTCTTCACAAAGTGGGAGAGCCCGCAGGCCCCTTGCTGGCTTGCCTAGAGGGAACAAACAACTCTCGAAGGTACAGCATCCTCCTCCTCTAGCGCTTCGTGATAGTTCGCTCGAGCTGCTTATGCCGCATAAGGCACACCGAACAGAACAGTGCGGGAGGCGCACCACATTGGCGTGTTTACATGCAAACGTCCGCGAAGAGCTGACCGCTCGGTCGAGAAGCGGCGCTCTTCGGGGTCAAACGAGCCGCGAGGCATGCAGCAGCGCCAATTTCCCAGGCCGTTCCTCCGCGCGTCGTGGGGCGGCAACCGCTGGCGATCGTGAAAGTGGTTTTGGAGGTCGCTGAAGTACGTCGGTCCATTCAGAATTAATCGCCGCACGCTTCGTGCGTGCCGTACGTTTGTAGACGTTGGCCGCCGCCTGCTTTAGTAGTCCTCACGTGGACACCCTCGCGTCTGATGCTATTGCGGGGCTCGGCCGCCGCGTGTTTATGCGCATGCTCCGTGCCTGCGAGTACATCGTTCCGTGGGCGCCTCTTGGGAGATTGGAGGTGTGTCTGTGGTGCGTGGGTACGTGGGAATATGAATCCGAGTTTTACAAGTCGTGCGTGCGTACGTTTTCATGTGCTCGTCACGTGACCGGGGCGTCCCTGGATGTTCCACGCTGCTAACGGCCGTGCTCCGAGTCCCTCTTTTCACCTGTAGGCTGCTGCACGACCAGTTATGTCTTTGTGCGAAATAGCCATGCACCAAATAGCGTCTTGTTGGGTACGTGTAGACGCAACAATGTTGCAAAAACAAATGTTACGTAACATGTGTAGAGAGATATAGAATATTTCAGGCCATGGGAATAATGCTGCTCTATAAGTATTTGGAGTGCAGAACCGACCCCCGAACTGTCAAACGTTCAGTTATACCAGTTCAGATGTACCAATGGTTTCGCATTTCTTTCGCAACACTGAAAGAAATAAGGCGTGGCAGCTCCATCAGAACGTATAGGTCATTTGGTAAATAGAGGTTGTATGAGAAACTTGAAACTTGACAAAAATGTTAATGCTCTAGAGCGTGCCGCAAAGAGTCACGGGCTAGGCTGCTGGGCGGAACAGCTTGTACACGTACACATTCGTGGGAGAAGATACAAGCCATACGGAGAAGACCCAAGCGCAAAGCAAACGTAGTAAATGCTTTACGATTGGGATGTAGGTATGCCGAAAATGGCAAAAAGGAAAAAATGAAAAAAGGCATAGTGTCGTGCGTCTCCATGTCGTTTTGCATTCACTCTCTAACCTATACTCTCTCACGTGAAACCAGCATCGTGTGACGTAGCCAAAAATGCTGAAAAAGAACGCGCACTTTGTCTACGCAGTGTAGCGAGAAGAAACAACGGTATTTTGCATCGAGAAATAACAAGAATTAGGAATCAGTGCGCAACAGATCAAACGACGCACTCTTTAGCAAACCCTGCGTTATGGTTACGGTACTAAGCTGATGACCTGAAAGACGCGGTTCGACCCCGGCCGCAGTGATGGAAGGGAAAGTCTAGAGGCCCGTGTACTGTACAATTTCAGTGCACGTTGAACATCCCTATAGGCGGTGGAAATTACCCGAAGCCCTCCAGTATGGCATCGCTCATGCCCTGATTTGCTTCGGGACGTTAAAACCCACAAACGAAGCCGACCACCTTAGCATAGTTCATAATATCACAGCTTTCTAACACTGTGAAAGCTGTTCGTGCTTCTCCACATTTTCGTCGATTCAGTGTATACATTCAAAGATATGATAGAAGTGGTTGATATAAACGGGAAGGGAAAAAAATGCGCAGCTTGCATTAGTGGCGCAAGGCTGGAACCATCAGAGGAGCTAGTGTTCGACCTAGCTAAGTTTTGCCATACTCGGGTACAAGTCAAGAAAAAAGCGGCTTTTCGCCGTCAAAGGACCCCCCTCGAGCCAATGGCGTCGCCGTGTGCTCGTGACGTCGCGGCCGATCGCCTTCTCGCCGCGCTCACGTGAGGAATAAAAAAGCGTGTTCTTCCGCGCTTACCGACCTCAACCAAAATGGCCTCCGTTGTTAGCGACAATCCATCAGCGTCGTCAGTGAGATCGCGCTCTCGCAAGCTAACTTTAGTGCGCTCATCTGAATTTGGATTCCAAGCCTAAAATTCGCCAACATAAAGATCAAGTCGTGTTACTTGCAAACATCGACTTCTTGAAAACTTGAAGCCAAGCACACAACTATTGGATTTATCAAAAAAGAAAACGAAAAGAAAACTTGATCGGTCTCCCGCCTCGTATAACGCTTGGCTCAATATCAACAACGCAGCACATCTAAGTAACTGTACATTATTTCGCTAACATCGCTTCACATTGCACTTGAGATCAGCCGGAAGTTTGTTTTACTCGAACTGAACGACAGGAAAAGAAGCAAAGTATGGGAGCGGGTATGAAAAGGTTTCAATGCAAAAAAACAAAAAACAAAAACACACACACAGCAGAAAAACTAGGAGAATTATCTTTGTCGCACCTTTGGCTACTGTGTACGTTTTTTTTTTTTTTCGCTGTGATATTTAATGAAGAGCCCTTCGATACTCGGCGCAGAAGAGCCGAGAAGCTTATCTCATCGGATCCCGAAGTAGTTGCCTGGCAATTAGCGGTTCAGCGTGCGAAGAATGAATAGAAGGCTAATTATCCTAGACAATCTGGAAAGCTAAGAATAATCAGCTGAACCTTTGCTAACGCTACGTATATCCTGCCATAGCCTAGCTAAGCCACTGCCAATTTTTTAATGTGGTCTTTACCTATCGTCCCCTTTGCATTCCAGTGAACTTGCCGCACTCCGCCATCAACAAATTCATAGACCAAAGCTTCACAATTTCGATACTTCTGGTCGAAGGAGAAGTGGTCTACGAGGCCAAGCATGTAGTGGCATGCAACGCCAAGGAAAAGAAAGACAATACAGTAACGTACGCCGGACTTGTTTTGCAAACGTCAGCAGTGAACAAGGACCCAAATGAACTTGAAATAGCGGTGAGAGAAAGAGAAGTTATTGCAGCAACCTGCAGCTGCAAAGCAGGGTAACAACAACGCGTAAAGTTTAAAATGCAAAATGTTAATGCGTAGTATTATTTGGCGAGTTACCCTGCAATTTTAGCAGCAATGTCGTGTCTAACGCAAACAGCGCGGCATCTTTCCTACATAAATCAATAAGGCTCTAAGAAAATACATGGGGTTCGAGAAGCCCAACTTGAGTTTCAGAGTGGCAAAATTAAATTTGGGCCCATAGTGTTTCCGTCAGGAGAACACAAGCTTGGCTGAAAGAACGTTATTGCCAACATAAATGCAGCACACACCAGCCGCGGCACTTGACTTGCTCGCTCTGTACATCCACCAGCAAACGTCGTGTAGCTTATGAGGGCGAAAACCTTTGATTTCTTATCAAACGGGAAGATTGACCGTTAGCGTCCCGCGTCGGCGGTGTCAACAGGAGTGATGCAAAAAATCATCATCGCGTGACGACGTCACAATATCACGTCATCGCAACTTCATAGATCTACAAAATTAGTGACGTGTTTATGATGTCATCATGGCACCACAAAACGTTACGTCACATGATGACGTATTCGCACGACATGGTCGCCTTGCACAGCCTCCGTGATCGATGGGCCGATCACGGAGGCAGTGAAAAACCGCGTTATGTGCAAAAGCATTTGGAGGGGGGCGAGGGAGAATCAATACATCGAGTGACAATTAGAAGATGGCTTTCGCCTTTTTGTCACCTTAAGAGGAATGCATAAGAGACCCTGTTATTTTATTAATCCAATGTATCTTACAATGACTTAAGTTTATTGTGGGCGCTGAGCACGGGGCCGACGATCAAGATGTCGCCCAGAAAGTTTCTGAGCTGGTATCGCACCTCGTAAAAGGTAGCGCCTTTTCTATCCTGCGGGAGATAAGCAACATTAGCCAGCGGGAAGCACGTGCAAACGATCGTCTCAGTGCGCGCTTTCTGCTACTCGCCGAACATCGCAGCCCCGACGCGGTAGCGAAAGACTTCATCGAGGAAGTGCTTGTAGCGCACACGACACGCAGCCGATGGCTGCTGGCCGGTTCTTAGCTTCACAACCCACGCTTCACGCAGTTTCCCGTCCCGCAGGCACAATAATTCGGAGTTCCTGCAGGTACCTCCGAATTATTGGGGTGAGAATTTCATTTTTGCAGTGCGCGGAGTTGCGAGTACCGGTGCAGGCTGACACAAGGCTCCGTTGCGTATGTCCGGCACTGAGGCACCTAAAAGTTGACCAGCATGTTCGTAGCCTTCAGAGGCTGCCACTCCTATTACAATGTGCTCAATTGTGTTCAAAATGAGAGGAAACCTCTCCGCATTGAACAGACCGCAGCGCAGGTGGAACTTGAAGCTCGTTTTCAAAGCACGCGGCAGCGCTTCACAAGCAGCCGACGTGGCCGCTGATACCACGAGATCCTGCCAAGCACGTCACGACGTTTCCAGGGGTGGGCGTCGCGCCCAATACGCTCACAGCAGGCACCGGGCGTTGGGCGAGTTTGGACTGGTGGCGCCTCTTTCGGTGGAGGCGCGGAACTAATGGGATGTGAGTGCCAGAAAGGAGCAGGCGCTTGCTGCGGGGACGCGGTGCTGGATGTTGGCTGTGCTTCATTGTGCTCTCATCGCTTGTGTCCTGCGCTGCCCAAATGCCCCAGGAACCAAGCCCGAGCAGACAGGCTGCGCTGTAGGCTGCACAAACAGCTATGCAAATATGGATAAAGCTGGGGAGTAGACCCAGTTCCATCGGTTCCCGTCTGCAACCGCCGTCCCAGACGGCCTTGTTCGCGCACCGGCTGCTAACGACGGCCCTCGTTGCGTCAAGATACATGAAATACATAGGCTGAGGATAGCTGTTGAAATATTAGAATCGGCGACGCATCGAAAAGAAAAGGAAAGCAAAACGGGAACAGGAGTTTGCACGATGTACACCGAATGAACAGCATGTGCGATCGATCAAGCATTGCGTAAAGAAAGCCGAAAATCGAATAGGAGACGTAGGGTATCCTTTTCAAATGTTGGGAGACAATGTTAACGTGTAGACAGAATAACAAGGTATAAAATATTCGGCAGATTCCACGCCTTGTGGGAATCGGTTTCATGCGAAGCAGTCAGCGAGTAGTTCTATGCTGCATTTTTTTTTGTGTTGAGCCAAGCGTTACGAGGTGGATCGACGTGTTTTTGTAAGTGCAGTAGTTCTGTACACATCGTGGTTTTACCAGGCACGTCGACTACACTGGCGTTCAAAGGGTAACTTATGGCCTGACATAACGTCAGCACCCACGTTACAGCACATACGTCAGTATTTTCGCAGTGAAGTGCACTTTACGGTGCAATTATGTGAACATCATACGTAACTTTCGTTTGCGTATTCCTCCGGGGTCGAGAAACGCTTGAATTTAGCTTGCTGTATCATATAGGAATACAAATGTACCGTTTATTACACTGCTATAAAAGCAGAGCGAACACTGGAACCACAGACGTTAACCTGACATGACGCCTGTATCATAGGAGTACATATGTAGTGTTTATTGCTTTGTTATAAAAGTAGATAGCCAGCACCACAACCACAACTGACGTTGCACCAACATTACGCCTGCATAGGGTGTTTTTCCAAAGCAGGTTCTAGACCTGGCGTGGCTCTTTGAATACCTGACTGCCACGCAGAACCATTGGGTTCGATTCCTGCTGGGATCCTAATTTTTATTCTCTGCATTCGTCGGGTCAACGCTGACGTTGTCGGTTTTTCTTAACCGACAACGTCACCTGAGAACAGTGGGCCTTCATCCGACAAGACCACCGGATTATGATTTGTGGCTCTATGGGCCCCACCATAGAGCACTGTTGATGTATATAGCGGAAGCCGGCCACTATCTGTATATTTACTATGCATGCCATTGGGCAAACTCTTGAAATTAAAAAATTCGGCAGATCCCACGTACCGTGGGAGTCGATGTTATGCGAAGCATGCGGCGGGTAGTTGACTGTGGCGCAACTTTTTTTACTGAGCGACACGTTACAAAATGACGCTAAAGATTTGTATAAATTTTATACGCACACATATATGTGTTGAAGAGCCGCATATGGTTTGGAAAGTTCTTCACAGTTCTTGAACAAGGGCATCATCACCGTGATCAGTGAGCACCTGCAGCTGGTCATGACTCTTATAGGATCCGGTCGTTATCGTGGTGACGAGGGGTCCATGTGTAGTGAAGTATGTGGTATAGTAGAGCTTTTGGAATTCGTGAATGCCTCGGTTATTTCGTCGACAAATTGTCTGTCGACCGAGCCGGCGACATGTCGGAACCTGAAGACACCCTTCGCGTTGGTGAGGTATTGGCCGTCGAGGCTGGTAGGCTAAATAGTGCTACGTAGACCAACATCAGTGGATGGTGTTTGTCATATTCGTAGACTACCTGGGCGTATGTGGCCTACGTAGCCTAGTCTAGAAAGCGGCTGTCAATCAATCTGGCATCATCCTCGGTCAGCATGAGGTCATCGCCCAGCCTCGTAAGAAATGCAGTGGACACTGCGTCATTTTTGCGGACTAAGTGCAATTTACGGTGCGGTGATGTGGATATCATTTGTAACATTCGTTAATGTATTCCTCCGGGGTCGAGCAATGCTTCAATATAGCTTGCCGAATCATATGAATACAAACGTAATGTTTATTAGACTGCTCTAAAAGCGGAGCCAACACTTGAACTACAGAACTGAATGAAGAGACACTGCGTCGTTCTGGTGGACGAAGTGCACTTTACGTTGCGGTGATGTCGATATAATATGTACTGAGCGACATGTTACAAAATGACGCTAAAGATTTGTATAAATTTTATACGGACACATATATGTGTTGAAGAGCCGCATATGTGTTATATAACCAGTTGTTTATGGTTGGGTAACGCTGCCAATGGCAACGTGGGTATTACCAACACAAGAAGCGGTAAGCTGATATGCAGTGCCTATACGTGTCCCGAGAACGCACGCACGTTTCACGAACCCGTGTGCATGTGTGAAAGAAGTTCTTGACAGTTCTTGAACAAGGGCATCATCACCGTGGTCAGTGAGCACCCGCAGCTGGTCATGACAAATTATCCGGTCGTGATCGTGGTGACGGGGGGTCCATGTGTAGTGAAGTATGTGGTATAGTAGAGCTGTTAGAATTCGTGGATGCCTCGGTCATTTCGTCGACAAATTGTCTGTCGACAGAGCCGCCGACATGTCGGAACCTGAAGCCACCCTACGCCTTGTTGAGGTAGAGGCAGTCGAGGCTGGGAGGCCTCGATGGCCTATACCTCAGTGGATGGCCTATACCATCCAACATCAGTGGATGGTGTTTGTCGTATTCGTAGACTACCTGGGCGTGTGTAGCCTACGTAGCCTAGTCTACAAAGCGGCTGTCAATCAATCTGGCATCATCCTCGGTCAGCATGAGGCCATCGCCCAGCCTCGTAAGAAATGAAGAGGACACTGCGTTGTTCTGGTGGACGAAGTGCACTTTGCGGTGCGGTGATGTGGATATCATATGTAACTTTCGTTAATGTATTCCTCCGGGGTCCAGCAATGCTTCAATATAGCTTGCTGAATCATAGGAATACAAACGTAATCTTTATTAGACTGCTATAAAAGCGGAGCCAACACTGGAACTACAGACGTTAATCTGATATGACGCATGTATCGTAGGAGTACACATCGTAGGAGTATCGTATAGTGTTTATTACTTTCTTGTGAAATTTGATAGCCAGCACCACAACCACAATTGACGTTGCACCGATATTACGCCTGCGTAGACTGTTTTTCCGAACCAGTTTATAGACCTTGCGTGGCTCAGTGGTAGAATACCTGATTGCCACGCAGAATGCTTGGGTTCGATTCCCGCTGGGATCCTAATTTTCATTCTTTTCATTCGTTGAGTCAACGCTGCCGATCTTGGTTTTCCTTAACGCTCTATAGCTATAGCATTTAAGTTACGAATGTCTGTTCTCGCCGTTCCTGGGTAGATATAAACTGTCAATCATCTGTGGCGCATACCCGTACACCGCGGCCCGTGGTAAACGGGTATGTGCCACACTTGTCTAGTGGAAAGGGTTTGACGACGTACGCGACAGGATTTTAACGTTATTCGTGTCATGACCCGGCAATCATATTCATCAAATCATCTGTCCCTCCCATGCAAATTTTGGTATACACCAAGTTAAGGAGGCGATCATGAGAGCATCCAGACGTAGGCGGCTAGATAGATAGATAGATAGATAGATAGATAGATAGATACGTAGATAGAAACGCTCAAAGTGCCAGAGGTGCGCTAAGAAATGCTTCGCATTTAAAAAAATTACCAATGTCTGTTCTCGCCGTGCCTGGGTAGATATAAACTGTCAATCACCTGTGGCGCATACCCGTACACCACGGCCCGTGGTAAACGGGTATGTGCCACACGTGTCTAGTGGAAAGGGTTTGACGACGTACGCGACAGGATTTTAACGTTATACATGTCATGACCCGGCAATCATATTCGTCAAATCCTCTTACCCTCCCATGCCAATTTCGGTCTACACCAAGTTAAGGAGGCGATCACGAGAGCACCCAGACGAAGGCGGCTAGATAAAAAGATACCTAGATAAAAATGCTCAAATTGCCTGGGGTTCGCTAAGAAATGCTTCTCATTTAAAAAATAGAAATGGTGCTACTTACATCTAGCTCCACATCGTAGCTTATCCCGTTAAGCTTCGTCTGCGGGGCGCACTTGCAACGCTATTCGCACTCGTTGTCGCCTTTATATTCTGTGCTGTCGTGCACGTGACCTGCTTCGTGCAAGCGGAGACCCTTCTCTAGAGCAGACGCACGAAAACGCGCACGCCAGCTGGTCAAGTCTTTGAAACTTGCGCAAAAAAACTGGCAGCGCCATGGGTGCACTTGCGCTGTCAGGACTCGCCTTTGCGCCGGGGGCTTCCAGACAATAATGAGGAACAGCGAGTTCGGCCGTTAAAATGCAAAGATGCTTATTTTACATCGTGTTGCCAATCGGGCCTGCCCCATTTGCGGTCCCGAAAGGGAGGAGGCATCGTGCTCCCTCTGGTCCGTCTCCGAACGAAAACAAACGCCTACAAGCACAGCACCACGCAAAGAAGCTGACTCATTTGATGCTCCGACAGCGCTCATCGGTGTGGACATGAAAGGGACACCGTGTCATTCTTTCTAGATGAGTTGGCGGCCATTAAACGCGTCCACGACTGCAAATGACTGCGCGGGAGTCTGCCTGAAGCCCGACGACGGGCCCCGTTGTCTGAACACATGTCCGAGAGTCGAACGCTTCGTGCATTGTTCAAAAGAACACTGTTGCTGCCGCTTCTCTTTGCCTCTCGGCAACAAACGCAACAGCATACAGCTTCGAGTTGCTCAAAAAGAAACGCCGCGCTTCTCTTCGAATACGTGCCGAAAGTAGCAGAGCCTGCTCCGCGTCGTCTGCTTCACATGCCAGTGCTGTCCCTGCCGCCGCTTGGGGCGCTTTTCGGGAGAGGCGTAGCTGGCGCCTTACGACGGCCGCCCGGTGCCTCCACGGTGTAACAAGCTGTGGCAGGTTGCTATGGTGACGGCTCGGCGGCGGCTTCGCTATATTTAGCACAGGCACGGAGCAGCAGGCGTGTGTTTTAGGGGCGAAGCTCCTCTTAGTCTAACCTTGTCCGGCGCAAGGCATAAGGCGTCCGTCGAAAGGCGTAACCGGCAGTACTACGACCCATTACCGATCCTTTGCAAACTGCCCACTACTTCGTCTTTGTAAACATCCCACTACAACCCATCACCGATCCATCACTTCACCGACCATAAAGCCGTTATAATGAAGGGGGAACGGAAGCCACGTCTAGCTACCACTTACGATTAATAAAATTCCTTGTATAAATATATACAGTGTTTGTCACGTCTTTGATGATGTACTGGGCTATCGCTTTGCTTACTGCTGGGCGATACCACTAAAGATTTCACGGTGTAACCATGATTGCTTCAGGAGCTTCGCCCAAGCTCTTCATCATTCACCCGTGGATATGTTGTGAATGTTTTTAACGGACGTCTTACTGCCAGCTTTAACAGCTTCACTGTCAATAAATAAATAAAGGTCGCACAGTATTTCTCGCTGTGCAGCATAAGGAAACATGTGATAAAAGACGCACACGACAAGCGCAACTCTTAATTTTCCGGGAAGGTCTCAATATTTTTCAGGAATTTTGCGAAAATACATTGTTAAAAGTAAAATGTAAAGTTAGGCTAACTGTGGTGATTATTCCGAAGGTAAGAAACCGAAATCAGCGCGCAATTTTTCTGTGAAGCGTTAGCTGTGAATTCCCTCGAAGTTTCTGCACTGAAAGCGGGATGGCATAGGGCTACCCCATAGTAGAGTGCACTGCGCTGTAAATCATTCACCATTTGTTCTTGCTCATGGCCCCCAGAAAAGCGCCGTAAGGTGTGTAATGCAAGTCGTGTAAAGCAATAAAAAAAACTAATAAAGATACAGTAACAGGCCACGGAAAGTCTCAAGTTCTAGCGATATTTCCATCGATATGCGCGCAGGCTGAAGCTACTGACTGCTCTTTTAGCGGTCCGCTGTCTCAGTTTGCATTTTCCCTACTAAGGTCGCTACAGCATTCAAATTTAAGAAATAATCTTGCGCAGGCCAATGAATTATTCAGACATGTTTTTTTTGCTTTGGACAACTCGAGAGGTAATTATATTTAGACGTAATTTGATTAGCTGCTTTTTAATTCCAGTATCAACGTTTTAAGATTTCAGTGATGACTAACTGAACCAAAATCCAATTTGTATCGATCTTTTCCGTGGCCGTTGCCGTTCAAATTGTTCGGCGGCAACGTAAAAGCGGAAGCACCTTTCGCTTCATTTCGCAGACGTCGTTTAAACTTTACAGCAATAGTAGCTCACTCAGTTTACCGGCGAACTTAGGAATGCCGCAGCGATCGAGACCGAGGGGTACGTTTGACGCTTTCATGGAGTCGATCTGTTGATTCCGCACCGTAAACAGGTAAACCGGCGCGTCAGTTATGCTCTTGTTCAATGGTCCGTCATCGTCTCTTTGATATAGTTCTTACATCAACTAATATATCGCTATACACTCTAAGCCGCAAAGGACGAAAAGGGGTTTGTGGTTCGTCCTTTTGGGGGGTAACTGCACTGCCACAACCATTACTCCCTAAGGGACTATACACGCGCTATCCGCACACCCGCTCAGCGCCTGACGGGACACCTGCCGCCCGCAAACGGAGGAAGAAAAACCGGAACGAGGCCAATCGTCGCACACGGGGTACCGGTTTTTCCTCCTCCGTTTGCGGGCGGCAGGTGTCCCGCCACGTGCGGAGCGGGTGTGCGGATAGCGCGTGTATAGTCCCTAAAGGATGAACGATTCGTCCTTTAGGGAGTAACTGTCAGGGGACGAACTGTGAGTCCTCAGTTGTTTTGAGGGACGAAATGTCGGGGTGTAAAAGCTACCCCGTTTAGGGTGTAACTGATTTATTCCTCTTTTTGCATGGTAGCTGCGGAGGGACGAACTGTTACCCTTGATGTGAGTAGCAGTTGCTCCTTCTCGATAAAAAAAAATGTTGTTTAATTACCAAGAATATGAAGGTTGATACATGCATTTGACGACCATATACAATTAATACACAGAAATAAATTCGGAAGTAAGCTACAGAAAATTCACAACACACAGGATTCGAACTCATGACCATTGAATCAGCAGTCGCGTACGCTAACCACTATACCACACGCCAGTACGTAGCGGGGTGAGTATTACCGGGGCTATATATGTACAGGTACCTTCTGGAAGCTGCACGTTCTGCCATGTTAGTCAAAGTAGCAAGATTCCTTATATTAGACTTCAGCTTTCAGTGTTTCGCAAGCAACCATTCGGTGACGACGTTCATGAAAATGTAAAATGCGTTGGATTGGTTTTTCTGCGCGCGTGTATCGAGCGAATTTGGGCGCTTGATGAATGTATGTATATATAAACGTTCTCATATATGCTCCCGTCGCTGTGCCAAGCTTGCTCGCTTCTCACTGTAGATAACACGGTTGGTTATATTGTTCAGCGAAAATGTCTGTTTAATGACAAAAAAAACACGAAAACATCTAAAGATACAACCAAGTTTATTCAACGACTCGAGTCAATTCTGCAGCATCGTGCGTACACATAAATTGAACAACTATGTTGAATACGGAAGATAGGATGGCTTCTCTGCATTATAGGCGAGACAATGAAAAGTGCAATGTTTTATCCGAATGGATGCTGTCCAGCCGACGTCAGGAAGTGCAACAGCACCATCGACAGCTGCTGAGAGCATGTTCGTAGCTGCACCATGTTGAAGACGTTTCTCAGGAGGCGCAACCCTCTCATTCATCGATTTCCTGAAAGAGTAATTGCAGAAGCATTAATATTTCCGGCAGAACTGTTCGTGCACTTGAAGTTACGTCACAAGGCGTCTGTTAGAAATGCTGCAAGCGTAAAAATTAGACCAAAACTGCTCCTTCACAGAATCTGTCATAGTGCAATGGTACAGTTTAGAATGTGTTAGGAAGTTCAAGAAACCCGTCCTCGAGTTTAACGTTTCACGCTTTCACAGCGACAGGCTAGTGGGCCCACTCATTTATCAATAAAGCTTGCCCTTCATTTGAGAGATAGAAAAATTAAACGATTCCTAGCATCGCTACAAACGAGCGAAATCGCCGATGCCGTCGCCGACTGCCTGTGTTAGCGGTGCTAAGCCTTTAGCTAGACATACTATTTTAAAGGAGCAGTGACACAAAAATATTGCACCTTGTTTTTTTTTGTTGCAATATATAGCTTATGATCCACTTATCACGGCTGCAAACCTCGTTTGCGCGAGTGTGCGACGGTTATTTATTTAGATACGTTTTTACAGCGCCCAGTCGCAGTTTCGGTTTCAAAGAGCACCGAGATAGGCAGCTACTTCCAGAGGACGGGTAACCACAGCTGGCCTCGTGAACACGCAAAATTGTGACGTAGGCGGCGCGCGAACGTGGATGCGGTGGACGCCGAGTCAGGTCAAGTGGCGCCAGCTATGGAGGATTAGAAACAACTAACAAACGCGTAATCTATGTCGTCCGAGCATTCGGAAGCGCCCATCTCGACTCGCTAAGCTTACAGCATCGATTATTTGACTATGGCTCTCAAAAACGGCGCCGAATCGGGACGAATACATTGCTGTCGAAGCTTAAGGACATGAATCTAAAGCAAATGGAAGCATCAGTTCGGAACTTACACGTTACAGAGCGCACGGCGTCCACTTGATAGATTCGAAGTGGATGTTTTTCGGGGAGGCGCGAATGCCTCGCCGGCGAAGCTTGCTGTGCAAGTTGGACATCTCTCGCGCGTGCGGCGACGGCCGACGTTCTGCGGCACCACGCTGTTGCGGCAGGCTTGCCGCTAGTGTGAGTGGGCCACAACATCTGCCAAATGGCACGACGAGCGAGCAGCAGAAGAGAGCACAACCAGCACACGAGAAGCCGCAGGCACGGAGGAAGAAATACGGCAGGATGCACACACAAGCGCAAGGGCACAACCAGCCACCAGCCAAAACAAACTCGTGACGTAGGTTTGTTTACACATCCGCCGCGTTGATGTCGGCGTCGCGAAGCGCTCGCATCTCGCTCAGTCGCGCGGCATGCAATTTAAAATTGATTTTAAATATCTTCTAGGCTATATTGGCCCTTGATATTTCGTAGACGTTGTGTACGGCTCCACATACATCTATTTCACTCATCATCTCGCCATCGAAATTTTGTGTCAGTGCTCCTTTAACAGCCAGTCTTCCCAAATGACTTGTTTACCTTGCAATAGAAGATATTGCGCGGAGTTTACGTGAATCTTCTTTTAAAAATTCGCGAAAAGATCTGATAAACAACGTTTATTTGGGCAGCATTGAAAACAAAACTATTTTCGAACAGCTGTACTTGCTACAGCTAATGTTGAGCCTTCACCGAGGTTACGATGGCCCAACCATGTCATGCTTGTAATTCTATAGCAGGCGGGGCAGCACTCGCGACGCTGCATAGCGCGAGCTCATCAATCATGCGTGTTTTGTTCGCGCAGAACGTGAATGTTAAACAAGCGGTGACCGTTACATATCAACTGCACACAGGTAAAATCAAGCGGAGTGATGGCAGCCTTGTTTACACTCACCTCTCAGACGATGCCCCAGTCGGCGCGTAGCATTTCGATAGCGTAGCACTTCATTCCAGTAGCGGATCACGTTTACCACAACGCTAAGATAATTCAGTGCACCACAAGTGACAGCAATCGCAAACACGAAACGAGAACACATCCACAACACACCGCAAAGCCGCCGAGTCCTAGCTTACCGCGCATGCGACGAGAACACCACGCCGCGCATTGATAGAGCTTGGGCGCGAGCGTTTTTTTTTTGTGTGTGTGTGGGAGCTTTTTCGCATTTGTTTATTATTATGCCATATGAACGATATTACTTTACTTCTGCCGCAGTTGCCGTAGTTGAAAAGATCGTTTACACCTAAATAAACTGTTAACAGTTGATTTCTTTAGCGGACTCTTTCAATACGCGCATGCTGACCATTCGTTCGAGGCCGCCACTGCTCCGGAAAGTTCCATGGGAGTAAACGTTGCTCCCTGTGGTCTAACAGTTCCTCCCTCGCTTTGCACGCGGCACCCTCGTCTTGCAGTTAATCCCTCCGGGGAGTAACTACCTGTTGCGGGGACGAAATGCAGCACTTACTGCCATTTCGCACCTTTGCGGCATGAGTGTACACAAATACATAAACCACATATTGTTCTGCGTCAGCTTTGCATTGTCGTGTAAATTGCACACGCGACACGTATGGCTTGTCACTTCGGTGTACTGTACCTAAAGGGATTATCTATAGCGCGTGATTTGCAATAGGACGCCTCGGCAACTTGAAGTGGCTATGCGTGCAGCGTGTCCTCTAATAAGCGAGCGCAAGTTTTTTAAAAGAGATTTTATATCCGCGAGGGGCGCGAACAGTGGTGATTATTGAACGTAACGGCAATCTCATTAGGTGAAAAAGAACGTTTAAGTGCTTTGGGTTTATTCATGAATGATTACATTGTGTTAAACATTTAGATTATTGTCCGCAGTGCTTAAAGTCAAGGGGGCTTAAAGTAAATGGGGTCTCACACCCCTCCACCGATATTAAGATCTGAGACCCATCTCTCAGAATGTAGGCGTGTGTGTGTTGGGACCGTCGCGATTGTTCAGAAACTCTTATCTTTTTAAGGGCGAAGCTCCTTAGGGTGTGGGTCGTTTCCTCCTCTGTAGTAGTATGTAGCCACCTCGCCCGATCGGCAACGGGCGAGCGCCCGTTCACGGTTTGCGGAGTATTCACGGTTTACCCATGATTCTCTCCGGAGCATCGCCCCACTCATCATCATTCACCCTGTGGATATGCTGTGGATTTTTCTTGGTGTCAGGATTACTATAAAAGCTAAATTTTGTAACTAATTTCGCCTGATGAATATTTTGTACCTTCCACCCTGTAACCGCAGTGGTTTCGCGCATAATATTTTTATGTTACAAGTGTCGAAACTTCGTTTCGCTGCTTCCATAGATGGTAAGTTTCATTGTTTACTTGATTGAAAGTGTTTATTTTATCTGATGTGTTTTTTCTAAAGCAGATATGGAATTAATGAAATGATACGTACTTTCAAAGTACCAAGATTTCCACGACTTCTCTCCAGAGCTGTCAGCATCTAGGCGTGAGACCAGTAAGTGGGAGCTTTCCAAAAATAAAGCACAATGCCATTGCTCCTGCTTGAATTTGTATAGTGATATACAGCATGCATTTCCAGTGCCCCTCCATATCTCTTCACCAACACAAGAGCAAACATCGCAGGGGGCACAGGAGCCATCGCCGACAGCACCAACTACAGAGAGTACGTTTTCTTCCTCTTATTAAAGCAAGATTAATGCAATAATGCGAGATACATAGTAATTCGTATCCAGTAAGTGTGCCTTCGTTCTACAAAACAAAAAGGAAATATTCCCACATACATCCCCAGTATATAAATATTGTCACTACAACTGGTTAATGATACAGCTCATTACATTAAATGGATGCTTACATTATATTGTAACGGTCATGCGAAAGGCAGAGTAGAGAAAGAGAAGAAGAGGAGAACGAAGGGTTTTTGCAAGGCCGCAGCGCGCTACCACCATCATCCATCTCCTGTAAATAAAACCCTCTCATCACAACTCGTTGTAACAGTTGTGGTGGAGGTGCTGGGTACTCGACACCCGAAAACGGAGGCTGAACCGCAAGTTCTTCGACGGAGCCGTCGCCTTGCTGGACTCCCACCGAACTCATCTGGGCTGGACATGTTCCACAACACCGACGGACCACAGCCCCCCTCAACTTCTACGCCGACAAGTTCTGCTCCACAGCTACGAGATGCCCGTCCCTTCGCCGGAAGACCGGATGAAGACGTCGAGGCTTGGCTCATCCATTACAAACGGGTGAGTGCCGCCAACAAGTGATGTCGCTTCCCAGCTTTCGAACGTCGTGTTCTTCCTAACAGACACTGCGTTAGTATGGTATGAGAATCACGAGGAAAAGTTAACGACGTGGGACAGATTTGTTTCTGAAATCAAAGAGCGTTTCGGTGACTCCACGACGAAAAAGAAGAGAGCAGAACAGACGCTCATGCAACGCGCACAAGTGCCAGGCGAAACCTGCACAACTTACATTGAGGAAGTCATAAAACTGTGTAGGATGGTGGACTCTGGAATGAGTGAAGAAGACAAAGTTGGACACATTCTAAAAGGAATCACCGAGGACGTTTACAGTTTCCTCATCGCGAAAAACACCCTGACTTCCGTCGCCGATGTCATTCGGCACTGTCGCACTTTCGAACAACTCAAGACGAGGCGCATCACGCCGAAGTTTGGCAGGCTAGCCAATGTGACGACAGTTGCAAGCATAGAGAGCAACCAGCCGCTCGATCTCGCATCAACGATCCGGCAGATAGTCCGTGAGGAACTCAACCTGTACGCGCAAGTGGCACAACCAAGCAGTCATCACTCCCACCTGCCACTAGAGTTCGAGCCACACAAGGCGTCCTTCTCCTCGCATCAAGCGGCGAAGGGTATTGAGGAGTACGATCTCACGCGTCGACAACAGCCACGTCTCTACGATAGAGGCCCTTCCTATCAGGCTCGAGCACAACGAGAACAGCCGCGTTTTTATACTCGAGACCCTGTGCCTGACTACGACCCGCTGACACAAGGACAGCCGCGTTTTTATACTCGAGACCCTGTGCCTGACTACGTCCCGCTGACACAAGGACAGCACCGACCCTATTACCATGATGCGGCTTACGACCGATATAATGGATTCCAGCGAGCTGCAGAGACCCGTTACCCGCATGATAACGAACTTGCTCGTCGTCCGCAGCGGCCTAGGATATGTTTCGACGAGCACAGCATGAGCCGCGACCCTCCCGTGTGCTACAACTGCGGTTCCACAGGACACATAGCTCGGTATTGTCGTCAACGCCGCCCATCACGAAGGACACCACCCATGTTCTCGCCACCAGGAACCGGTACATCATATGACCTGCGGACGACCGACTTTTTTCCGAGGGACCGTTTTTCGCACGAGACCAGACGCAGCTATTCCCCAGCCTCTGAGCGGAGTTTGACACCATCATCTAACCGACCCCGTCGCTCGCCGTCCCCTCGGCGTCGTACGTCCCCTCCGCCGCCGGGAAACTAGCATCCGCGGCCGATGGAGGTGAGGTCGCCGGACGGTCTTTGCAAGATATACCTCTGCCTGTTGTGATGTTAAAAAACAAAGTGAATGTGTTGATTGACGGAATACCGACGATGGCTTTAGTTGATACTGGGGCGACTGTGTCTGTGATGAGCCTCGCCTTCAAAAATCGGCTAGGCCACAAAGTTATGTTTTCTTGGACCGACGCCATTACCTTTCGTGGAGTAGGCGGCGAGTGGCTTCATCCCCTCGGTGTTTGTGCTGTGAGTGTTTTGTTGGCTGGAAAAGTGTTTGCGTCGGAATTCCTGGTTCTTCCTCGTTGTTCGCACGATGTGATTCTTGGTATCGATTTTCTTGAGCAATGCGGTGCTTCCGTCGACTGTGGCAGTGGCGAAATATCGTTAAACCAGTTATTTATACCGGCACTTTCTGAACAAAGTTCAAGTGGCGAAGACAGGAACACACTCAGTGTGATCGATGAAGTGATAGCACCATCTTGGTGCCTGACACCCGTTCGTGTCTCTTCAAGTTCCGTTGATGCTGCTTGTGTTGACCTTGTGGTTGGGCCTCTCAGCATAAACTGTGCTAAAAAGAATATACTTGCGCCCTGTTGTGTCGTGTGCATGGCGAAAGGAGTCGCAACATTGTGGGCGCTGAACTGTTCCGCCACGCCGGTTGTGCTTCCTCGCGGTATGAAGATCGCTTTCTTCGATGAAGCCTCATGCAGCTCAATAGCAGCACTAACTGCGGACCCCGCCACAGCTTCCTCTCCTTGCGATAATCGTCATCACGATCTAATGCTCGGTATGATCAGTAAGGCTCTCAGTACAACGGAACGGCAAGTGCTGGTACAGGTCCTTTCCCGGCATATTGCTGCATTCGACTTTGAACATGGAGATGCGCCACTTCAGCTACCGTCATCCCGCACTCGCCACAGAATAGACACCGGCTCAGCACACCCCATCCGCCAGAAGCCCTACCGAGTGTCATCCTCCGAGCGCAAAGTTATTGCCGAACAAGTGAAGGACATGATGAACAAAGGTGTCGTTCAATAGTCGCCCAGCCCGTGGGCAGCCCCGGTGATCCTTGTCCTGAAAAAAGATGGTTCCTGGCGATTCTGCGTGGATTACAGGCGTCTAAACGCAGTGACAAAGAAGGATGTCTATCCCCTACCACGAATTGACGACGTCATTGATTGCTTGCACGCCGCTTCTTATTTTTCAACACTTGATTTGCGATCGGGTTATTGGCAAATACCTATGGAACCTGAAGACAAGGAGAAGGCTGCATTCGTGACTCCAGATGGCCTGTTCGAATTTAATGTTATGCCTTTTGTCCTTTGCAATGCTCCTGCCACTTTTGAAAGATTTATGGACACAGCACTGCGCGGTCTAAAGTGGGAGATATGCATGTGTTACCTTGACGACGTTGTAATCTGGCCGCACGTTTGAAGAACATAACAACCGTCTCAGCCTTGTCCTCGACTGCATCGAAAAAGCCGGGCTGGTTCTGAATTCCAAGAAATGCCGGTTTGGCGAACGTCAAACACTGGTTCTAGGACACTTAGTGGACAAGGATGGCGTCAGACCCGATCCTCGTAAGATTGAAGCAGTGAGCTCCTTCAAACCACCGCAGTCTGCACGAGAACTTCGTTCATTCATCGGCCTATGTTCGTATTTTCGTCGTTTTGTTCCCCGGTTTGCCGAGATCGTCTACCCGCTCACAAGTATCCTGCGACAGGACGCAGCCTTCAACTGGAAACCACACTGTGACGCCTCATCCTCCCATCATCATCATCAGCCTGTCTACGCCCACTGCAGGGCAAAGGCCTCTCCCATGTTCCGCCAATCAACCCGATCCTGTGCTTTCTGCTGCCACATTACACCTGCAAACTTCTTAATCTCATCTACCCACCTAATTTTCTGTCTCCCCCTCGCGCGTTTGCCATCTCTTGGAATCCAGTCAGTTACCCTTAATGACCACCGGTTATCCTGCCGACGTGCTACGTGCCCGGCCCATATCCATTTCTTCTTCTTGAATTCAACTATGATGTCCTTTACGCCCGCTTGTTCCCTGACCCACTCTGCTCTCTTCCTGTCTCTTAAGGTTACACCTATCATTTTCCTTTCCATCGCTCGCTGCGTCGTCCTCAATTTTAGTTGAACCCTCTTTGTAAGTCTCCAGGTTTCTGCTCCGTAGGTAAGTACCGGTAAGATGCAGCTGTTATATACCTTCCTCTTCAGGGATAGTGGTAGATTACCGTTCATGATTTGATAATGCTTGCCGAATGAGCCCCAACCCATCCTTATTCTTCTAGTTATTTCACTCTCATGGTTCGGCTCCGCGGTTACTACCTGTCCTAAGTAGACGTACTCCTTTACAACTTCCAGTGTCTCGCCACCTATCGCAAAGCGCTGTTCTCTGCCAAGATTGTTCCACATTACTTTAGTTTTATGCATATAAATTTTCAGACCTACTCTTCTACTTTCCGTATCCAGTTCAGTAATCATGAGCTGCAATTCGTCTCCCGCGTTACTCATCAATGCAATGTCATCAGCGAATCGTAGGTTACTGAGATACTCTCCATTAACTCTTATCCCTAACTCTTCCCAATCTAGGGCCCTGAAAACCTCCTGTAAACACGCGGTGAATAACATAGGAGAGATCGTGTCTCCCTGCCGTACGCCCTTCTTTATTGGGATTCTGTCGCTTTCTTTATGGAGGACTATAGTGGCTGTGGATCCGCTGTAGATTTCTTCCATTATGTTTATATAGGCTTCGTCTATGCCTTGATTCCGCAGTGCCTGCATGACCGCTGATGTCTCCACCGAATCAAATGCCTTCTCGTAATCTATGAAGGCTATGTATAGGGGTTGGTTGTATTCCGCGCATTTCTCTATCACCTGATTGATAGTATGAATATGGTCTATTGTTGAGAATCCTGTACGAATTCTTGCCTGGTCCCTTGGTTGATTGAACTCTAATGTCGTATTAATTCTGTTAGCAATTACTTTTGTAAATAGCTTGTAGACAACGGACAGTAAGCTTATGGGCCTGTAATTTTTCAGGTCCTTGACGTCCCCTTTCTTATGGATCAAGATGATGTTGGCATTCTTCCAAGATTCTGGTATCCTCCCCGTCGAGAGGCACTTCGTATACAGGGTGGCCAGTTTCTCTAACATAATCTCTCCACCGTCTTTCAACAGGTCTGATGTTACCTGATCCTCACCAGCTGCTTTGCCTCTTTGCATTCCCTTTAGGGCTTTCTTCACTTCTCCTGTCAATACTGGTGGGATGTCAGATTCCTCTGCGCTATTAATCCTTCTTACGTTATCATCCTGAATGCCTCGGCCGCTGTACAGATCTCTGTAGAACTCTTCCGCTACCTCAACTATTCTATCCATATTGTTTGTGACCTTGCCTTCCTTGTCCCTTAATGCATACATCTGATTTTTGCCTATGCACAGTTTTGTCGTCGTAGCTTTGAGGCTTCTTCCGTTCTTTAGAGCATGCTCAATTCTCTCCATATTATATTTTCTTATGTCGGCTACTTTACGCCTATTGATTAACTTCGAAAACTCCGCCAGCTCTATTTTGTCTGTTGCATTTGAGGCTTTCATAGCTTGACGTTTCTTAATGAGGTTTTTCGTCTCTTGGGATAGCTTACCAGTGTCCTGTCTAACGACTGTACCCCCGACTTCCACTGCACACTCCTTGATGATACTAGTCAGATTATCATTTATTGCGTCAACGCTATGTCGGTTTCCTCGGTTAAAGCCGCGTACCTATTCTGAAGTGAAACTCTGAATTCCTGAACTTTCCCTCTCAGAGCTAGTTCATTAATCGGCTTCTTGCGTGTCAGTTTCTGCCGTTCCTTCATCATGTCACGTTGAATTCTACATCTTACCATTCTATGGTCACTGCATCGGATCTTGTTAACTACTTCCACATCCTGTACAATGCCCGGGTGACCGCACATTATGAAGTCTATTTCATTTTTAGTTTCGCAATTAGGACTCCTCCACGTCCACTTACGAGTAGCCCGTTTTCTGTAGAATGTATTCAAGATGCGTAAATTATTGCGTTCCGCAAACTCTACTAGTAACTCCCCTCTGGCGTTTCTACAGCCGATGCCATATTCCCCAACTGCATGATCTCCAGCCTGCTTCTTGCCTACTTTTGCATTAAAGTCGCCCATCAGTACAGTATACTGTGTCTTTACCTTACTCATTGCTGATTCTACGTCTTCGTAGAAGCGTTCAACCATTCGATCATCATGGCTGGATGTAGGCGCGTAAGCCTGTACCACCTTCATCTTGTACCTCTTATTAAACCTAATTACGATACATATCACCCTCTCATTAATGCTATAGTATTCCTCTATATTGCCAGCTATATCTTTATGAATAAGGAACCCCACTCCTAGTTCTCTTCTGTCAGCTAAGCCACGATAGCATAGGACGTGTCCGTTGTTCAGCACTGTATAAGCCTCCTGTGGCCTCCTAACCTCACTGAGCCCTATTACATCCCATTTAACTCCCTCTAATTCCTCGAATAGTACAGCTAGACTCGCCTCACTAGATAAAGTTCTAGCGTTGTACGTAGCCAAATTCAGATTCCAATGGCGGCCTGTTCGTACCCAGAGATTATTAGCACCCTCTGCTGCGTCGCAGGTCTGACCGCCGCCTTGGTCAGTTGCTTCACAGCCGCTGGGGACTGAGGGCCGAGGGTTAATTGGTGTATTCATGTGGGAGGTAGTGGCCAAGTACTACACCAGGGTGGCCAATCCTGCTCTGGTGAGGGAGTGCATTGCTGGCTGTGGTCGCCAGTGGGGCTGCACCCCAGGCCTTTTTTACACAATTCCATCATCACGCGTTTTTTTTTTTTTTTAATCCGGTTGGGAATTGTCCGGCACCGGGATTCGAACCACGGACCTCTTGCATGCGAAGCTGATGCTCTACCACTACGCCATCGCTGCATCCTCCCAACTTAAGTTTATACTAACGTCAGCACCCCTCTTACGTCACTTCGATCCATCTTGCCCGCCCGACGTTCACACTGACGCTAGTGGTATCGGCATAGGAGCAGTGCTTGTACAACGTCACAGTGGTGCAGAGCATGTCGTCGCATACGCCAGCCGTTGCCTGAGCAAATCTGAGCGCAATTATACGGTTACGGAACAGGAATGCCTGGCAGCTGTTTTCGCCGTCCAGAAGTTCCGCTGTTATCTTTACGGGCGACCATTCAAGATAATTACCGACCATCATTCCTTATGCTGGCTGATCGGTTTGCGTGATCCCTCTGGTCGCCTCGCACGTTGGGCGCTGCGCCTTCAGGAATACGACTTTACGGTGTCATACAAGAGTGGCCGTCGTCACGCTGACGCGGACTGCCTCTCTCGGATTCCTCTTGCCACTACCGACTGCGATGCTGATAATTGTGACGACTGTCTCGCTGCAGTTACTAGCACGTTTCCCGACGCGGCCGACTTTCAGCGAGAACAACGCAACGATCTCACCCTGGATCCGCTTTTTGTCGCCGCCCGTACTTCCCACGGCAGCGGTCGCTTTACTGTTCGGGACAAGTTGCTCTACAAGGCTAACTACTCTAGGCCTGGAGCGCGTTTTCTGCTAGTTGTCCTAGAGCCTCCGCTCCGATGTTCTACGTGCCATGCATGACGATGCCACATCCGGCCATTTCGGCTTCGTGCGAACGCTGCACCGCACGCGGGAACGCTTTTATTGGCCGAAGATGTACGAAACAACCAAGCGCTATGTCGCTAGTTGCGAAACGTGCCACCGTCACAAGCGACCGGCCACCGCAGCGCCAGGCCCCCTTCAGCCATTGACACCACCCAGTACGCCTTTCGAACCAGTAGGAATTGACCTTTTGGGTCCATTTCCTTTATCTAACAATAGGAACCGCTGGATAATCGTCTGCGTGGACCATCTTACACGGTATGCGGAAACAGCAGCCATACCCTCTTCCACCGCTGCTTCCGTGGCGGTCTTCTTGCTGCACTCCGTGGTCCTTCGCCATGGCCCACCGCGTGTCATTATCAGCGACCGTGGCCGCCAGTTCACTGCTGATGCTGTTGAAGAATTACATCGTATGTGCACTACACAGTTCCGTCATTCAACACCGTACCATACGCAGACAAATGGTCTCGTTGAACGGACAAACAGAACGCTGAACAACATGCTTGCCATGTACGTTTCCGCCAATCACAAGAACTGGGATGACGTGCTGCCTTTTATCACTTACGCGTACAACACGGCGAAACACGAAACAACGGACTTTAGCCCATTTTATCTCCTGTACGCCAGGTTACCGCGAAGCCCTCTGGACACTTTCTTACCCTTCATTCTGCACAATGACGATTCTGTATCTCAGACCTTCTGCCTCGCGGAAGAAGCGCGTCGAATAGCTCGTCTTCGGACGGACTCTGGCCTCGCAACGTCGTTCGAAGGAGCGGTACGTCGACCGTCACGAACAAGTATCGTTCGAAAAAGGCGATTTGGTGTTGCTTCGGACACCGCAACGCAAGCGTGGATTGTGCCAAAAGCTTTTGTCACAATATTCGGGCCCATTTGTAGTCGTGGACCGTCTCAGCCAACTCACGTACGTAATAGCTCGTCTCCTGAGCAATGGTCGACGATCAAGCGGAACGCAGCTCACTCATATTGCTCGCCTGAAACGGTTCTACCCTCCTTGACCATCTTGACTCGCCCTACGGGCTTCGTCTGCTTGCGGGGGAATGTAACGGTCATGCGAAAGGCAGAGTAGAGAAGGAGAAGAAGAGGAGAACGAAGGGTTTTTGCAAGGCCGCAGCGCGCTACCACCCTCATCCATCTCTTGAAAATAAAACCCTCTCATCACAACTCGTTGTAACAATATAAATGCACTTTTGTTTTAACGTTTTACCCTCTGCCACTTGGTGTGTGCCTACTTTTGAGCAGTCATATACGTGGCTGTGTGACAAAAAAAAGTCGGCAGATCCCACGCACTGTGGGAATCGATGTAACGCGAAGCAGCCAGCAAAGAGCTGCATACATCCCCTTGTTTGTCTTTGAGCCAAATGAAATCATTCATGTCATGGCATCTAGTCCACCATACATCGCATGTTTGCCATGCACGCATGCATGCACAATCTAGTACACACCATGCCAATGAAACGCATATTCTGGCATATACAATGCATTACCTATTGTTTATGTTCATCACGCACTCGGGTCGTGCCATACCAATTTTGGTATATATCCAGTTAACAAAACGGCCGGAAGCACACCGGGACAGTGGCATTTAAATCATACCGTACATGACATGCATATCATGATTCGCATGTTAAGACCTCTCATTTATGTTCGTCACACAGTCACATCGCGCAATACCAATTTTGGTGTATATCAAACGAGCGAAATGGCCGCGAGTGCACCACGAGTATAGCATGTAAATCATGCCATACATGACATCCATGTCATGATTTTCATGTTAACACCTTTCATTTACGTTCGTCATACAGTCGCTTCGCGCATACTAATTTTGGTGTATATCAAGCTAGCGAAACGGCCGCGAATGCACCATGAGCGCGGCATGTAAATAATGGCATACATGACATCATGTCACGGTTTTCATGTTACCACCTGTTGTTCATGTTCGTCATACAGTCGGGTCGCGCAATACCAATTTTGGTACATATCAAACTAGGAAAACGGCCGCGAATGTATCATGAGTGTGGCTTGCAAATCATGTTGTACATGACCTGCATGTCATGATTTCCATGTTACCACCCCTCATTTACGTTCGTCATGCAGTCGCGTCGCGCAGTACCAATTTTGGTGTATATCATGCAAGCGAAACGGGCACGAATGCGCCATGAGCATGACATGTAAATCATGTCGTACATGTCATGCATGTCATGATTTTCATGTTATCACGTCTCATTTACGTTCGTCATACAGTCGCTGCGCGCGGTACCAATTTTGGTGTACATCAAGCTAGCGAAGCGGCCGCGAATGCATCATGAGCGTGGCATGTAAATCATAACATACATGACATGCATGTCATGGTTTTCATCTTACCAACTGTTAGTCATGTTCTTCATACAGTCACTTCACGCAATACCAATTTTGGTGTGTATCAATCTACTGAAACGGCCGCTAGCGCAACATGAGCGTGGCATGTAAATCAGGTTGTACAGGACTTGCATGTCATGATTTTCATGTTACCACCTCTCACTTACGTTCGTCATACGGTCGTGTCGCGTAATACCAATTTTGGTGTATATCATGCAAGCGAAACGGCCGCAAATGCACCATGAGCGTGGCATGTAAATCATGACATACATGTCATGGATGTCATGGTTTTCATGCTACCACCTGTTATTCATGTTCTTCATACAGTCGCATAGCACAATACCAATTTTGGTGGATATCAAGCAAGCGAAACGGCCACGAGTCCGCCATGAGCATGACATGTAAGTCATGTCGTGCATGTCATGCATGTCATGATGTTCATGTTACCAAGTCTCATTTACGTTCGTCATACAGTCGCTGCGCGCAATACAAATTTTGGTATCCATCAAGCTAGCGGAGCGGCCGCGAATGCATCATGAGCGTGGCATGTAAATCATGATATACATGATATGCATGTCATGGTTTTCATCTTACCAACTGTTATTCACGTTCTTCATACAGTCACTTCGCGCAATTTTGGTGTATATCAATCTACTGAAACGGCCGCTAGCGCACCATGAGCGTGGCATGTAAATCAGGTTGTACATGACTTGCATGTCATGATTTTCATGTTACCACCTCTCACTTACGTTCGTCATACGGTCGTGTCGCGCAATACCAATTTTGGTGTATATCATGCAAGCGAAACGGCACCATGACCGTGGCATGTAAATCATGACATACATGTCATGGATGTCATGGTTTTCATGATACCACCTGTTAGTCATGTTCTTCATACAGTCACATAGCACAATACCAATTTTGGTGTATATCAATCTAGCGAAACGACCGCGAGTGCGCCATGAGCGTGGCATGTAAAATGTCATACATGACATGCATGTCATGATTTTCATGTTACCACACGTCAGTTATGTTCGTCATACAGAAATGTCTCGTCATACCAGTTTTTGTATATATCCCTTCATTTAAACGGCCGCGAGCGCCCAGAGACCATGTCATGTAAATCATGCTGCACATGACATGCGCGTCATGATTTGCGTGTTAGGACCTGTCATTATGTTCGTTATGAATTCTTGTCACGCCGTACCAATTTTGGTGTATATGAAATTAACGGAACGGCCGCAAGAGCTTAAGGTCCTAGAATGTAAATCATGCTGTTCATGACATGAGTGTCATGATTTTCATGATATGACCTGTTATTTGTGTTCGTAATAAGGCCATGTTATGACACACCAATTTTGGTATACATCCGATTAACGAAACGGCCAGGAGAGCACACAGTCGTAGGCGGCTAGATAGATAGATAGATAGATAGATAGATAGATAGATAGATAGATAGATAGATAGATAGATAGATAGATAGATAGATAGATAGATAGATAGATAGATAGATAGATAGATAGATAGATACGCTCAAAGTCGCAGAAGTTCGCTAAGAAATGCTTCGCATTTAAAATACATTCTGCCTGTCTTTATTTTCTTGTAATGGCATGAAAAAACACCAAATTAGCCTTTTACACTAGCGTGACCTGGTATTTCAATTTGGGCATAGCTTGCAAATTTTGTAAAGGATGCACACAAAATTCCAGGTAATAATATGTTGCGTTAAAATACAAATGTATGTGTTTCTAGTGTACCAAACTTAGCAAATCATTTAACCAAAGTGTAAGTTTTAAAGCCTCTTGCTTACACTCAACATTAGTGATCTGGCTTTTTGATTTTCCAGGAACCCCTAGAGCCAGGACCAGGACCCGGAAGGTGCTGACTCCACGTTCCATGAATAGGCTTCAGCGCTACTGCGACGAGAACTCCCACCTCCATCAAATACTTGCAAGACTTAAAAGACCAAGAGACCAATTGCATCTCATGCGCAGCTTCTTCTTGAAGCAGGCAGGTATCTAAAGAAGGACTTTTTGGAAATTCTAAGAGTACAAATTTATCTGCAACCACTGAAAAAACATGGGACACGATGGCCAATGCAATTTAGACAGTTTGCCCTCAGTGTTTACTTTGCAAGCCCTGAGTATTATAAATATCTATCAAAGGTACTAACTACAAGCCTTCCCACAGTAAAGTCCTGAAGGACGTGGCTGTCGGCCGTAAATATAAAGACAGGAGTTCTGCCTCAGATTCTCGAGTTATTCAAAGAAAACGGAAAGCAAAAAAAAAAATTGGGGAATTCAAGACAGAGCTTGCTGTCCTCGTGTATTCTTCGTTTGTATATCGTGTCCGTTGCGCCGAGTTTAATCATCAAAATTTCTTTAAAAAGAAATCTGCAGTATGACCCTAAGGAAGACATCATACATGGATATGTTCATAATACCAGTGAAAGAACACATAGCACAGCGAACACTGCAGCCCTTGTGTTGGTCTCTGGGCTAGCCAAGAAATGGATACAACCAGTAGCCTTTTAGGTAGGAGAGGGAACAGTTTGCACAGGGCCTCTTTTAATGTTATTGAAAAAGCTAATTATTGAGCTAAATGCATGTGGCCTCTTCTTCAAAGCATTGGTTTGTGACCAGGATAGCAGCAATTGAGTTATTGCAAGGAAACTGGGTGTGAGCCCTGGCAGGCCTTTCTTTATTACTAATAAAGAGAAGAGTGACTCCATTTTTGGCGTCCCCCACCTGTTGAAATGTATGAGGAATAATCTGAGGAAGCATGGTATTTCTAATGGTGGTAAGGTTGCTTCGTGAGGGTATATTAAGACTTTGTCAACACATCACCTGAAACTAAAATACCTACCCAAACTCACTGAGGGCACATCTATGAAAGTGCATTTGGTAATATGAAAGTGGGCCTCTCAGGTGCTCAGCAACAGTGTCTATCTAGCAATGGAAGCATTCATAGCATTTAATGTTCTACCACCAGAAGCCACAAGCACGGCTGAGTTCTTGTGCAAATATAACTGAGAGAAAAATGAGGTATGCAAATAATACTTCCACAGGGCACATTGAATTCTTCATTTCTTCCGTTGCATGGATTAAATCTAGGAAATTCAAAGCATATAGGCAACCAAGAACCATTCAGGGCTGGCAGGTGACAATTAAAGCGGTTTGTATGCTGAAGGCAGATCTGCAGAAATTCTATAACTTCAAATTTTTGCTCGCTCGTCGTCTGAATCAGGATCCCTTGGAGAACTTGTTTGGGATCATTCGGCAGCAGGGCGGCTGTAACGAGACTCTAAACACATTTCAGTTCACTGCCGGTCTCAGGCAGATCATTGTCGGGAAGCTCTTCAAGCTCTCAGATGGCAGCAACTGCGAAGCAGATAAGACTGTTCTTTTAATTGAGCTAAAGAAATTAAGACTCGATCAAGAAAGCCCTACTGGGGCCGGCACCTTCAGCTCAAACCTTTCAGACATCGAACGCAACGAAGAACCAGCAGATGTACTTGAATCAAACATAGTTTGTCACGTGTCAGGATACCTAGTACAAGCATTTCTAAAAAAAGCACCATGCTCACAGTGCAAGCATCTCTTGAAAGACAAAAGCCAAGATTTGTCTTCACCAAACCAAATCTCCATGATGTTCAAAGCAGTGGAGGTGCAAGACAAGACTCTAGGTAATTTAACGGTGCCTACAAAAGCAACTTTCAATTTTGTCAGAAAATTGGAAAAAGCATTATCTGTTCAAACAGGTGCTGCAGCACACATGAGAGGGGTGTCAGAGAAACTGCTTCGTATTATGATGGCGGTAACTAATGGCCCATTTTACAGTGCTCACTGTCGCAATTTATTTCTGCAAATGTTTGTACATATCAGGAGTCTCTGGTATTTGGAATTCAAATACAGAGAATTAAGCCAGGCAAAGACTAAGAAGTCCGCCGCAAAAATCGACTTAGCAGTTCAGGACTATTGTTTATGTGCCCATATACTGCTGTGTTATAATTGCTCTAAGCAAAAAGTATAAGCAATCCAAGGAGCTCATGACTTGGCTGTACAATTTTACTCGTTGTCCGTGTGTTTACACGCAACGTATTGATATTTCCGACAGTATTGTTGTGACCACGAAGTGTTTGTAATGAATCTGTTTTGTGAATTAAGCATGTGGTTACTCAAAATGTGGAAACGCAGAAAATGATTAGACCATAACTATTAATTTCTAGGCACTTGCCGTGCTGTCAAGTGGGCTGTTTACCAAGAAAGGTTGGAATTATTCCAGCCCATTTGTCTGCAGTCAGCTGCAAGCTGAAACAAATTTTGTCCTACTCCGAGCCATTACTTGCCTCTTTGGACACAACATAGCCGATTGCCTCTGCAGAGAGAAACTAAACGTTAGGATAATTTTTCATCCAGGTCGAATTTATTATAGGTTCGCTCCATCAGTTAAAATACTTTTGAATCCATATAAATTTAATATATTCATTGTTTTTGGAGAATGACGTGCTGTAACCACGACGCGATTATGAGGCGCATCATAGTGAGTACTCCGCATCAGTTTTGACCACCTGGGGTTCTTTAATGTGACCTTAATCTAAGTACACGTGTTCTCGATTTTCGCACCCCCCCCCCCCCCCGAAATGTCCGTCACGGCGGCCGCATCTGTTTTGTCGCCTAGTTTTCCCGCTCGATAAAACAAAACAAATGCGGCCGTCGTGGAGGGAATTCACGCCCACGTCCTCGCATTTACCAGCGCGGCACCTTACCTGCTACGCTAAATTTGTCAAGCAACAAGCCAGTAGTTAGGAAAATCCGGATTCGGGTGGTTTCACAATGTGAAGTCAAAAGGTCGAGAGAAGGCAGCCAGTGAGTTTTGCGCTGCTAGCTATCGTATTCTCTCCGCAAAGCTACCGGCCACGTGACGTCCCAAAGAGGCTGCATAAAATTGGCACGAGGAAATAGGGAAACAAATATAGTGTACACGAGCGTATACATACGTTTCGCAGCTCAAATCTTCCTGCTCGTGCGTTCGCGCTTTATGAGCCACTACTTCACGATGTAACCGCGTTGTTTGCTTGTGTGAACGCTCGGTGGTGTATTTTGTCTTGTAATGATTTATGACTATGTAACAAAACATTATCACGCTTACTCATCGCCGGTGTTGTGTGCGTTAATGCCAGTTGAGGATTTGGCGTCTCCTGGCACCTTCGTAGCATTTCACACAGTTGGGGCACGGAATACACACGAAAAACAGTTCAGAAGATTCATTACGACACTCGCAGGGCTCGGTAATGAAACCAAACGTGGGATATAGATTTATTCCTTTTGTACTAGCACGGGCAACCGGAGCGCACTGCACAGCAACCAAAAACAGGAAACGGCAGCCATATTGCACAAAACTCATTTCCGTTTCCTGTTGTACAATGGCATCTCTTGGTCGGCTACTTTAGTTCATAACGCCACCGCTATACCTTCAAACGTACAGTTTCCCGGTACAGGCACCGCTACCCTTCAAAGGTACAGTCAAAGGTACAGTTTCCCTTCTCTAAGTGTATGTGTGTTCTCTGGTAGTTATAGTTCTAGATCATGGTTGTACAGGATAGATAGGATTTTGTTGAGGGAAGGAAAGGCTCAGTTATCCCCATTCAGAGTTAATTAAAGCCTAATCGAAGGGCCCAATTATACCTTGAAAGCACAGAAAAGTGGCTATAAGTAAGCCTAAGTTTAGCATAGGAAAGACGTCTGGTGAGTGCTTAGTACCAAAGTATTGGGCTAGGACGAAGTATACTTACGAGGCGTAATAGTAATACTCAATTACGGTTAATTTAGGGTCTCATTGGTCCGTAAAACGCCTATAGCTTCGTTGCAAACATAGCTAGGAAGACGGGGTTAGGGGTCATGGTACATACGTGTACAACACTAAACTACAGTCGTGCACAAGACCCGTCGTCACAACTGAGGGTAAATGAAGGGGTGACGTCGCTGCGCTCGCGCGTTGTGTGCGCCGCTCTCCCCGCTCTCGTGGCGGCGCTCGCTACCGCTGGCGCCTGTTTCAAAGGGGACGCTCAAAGCACCCATCCATCCATCCATCCATGCGCCCAAAGCTACGAGCGTGGCTGCAAGGCGCGCAGCGGGCGCGTCTCGCTGCACCCTCGTGACTGCGCTCGCATCGCGTATTCTTCGTTCGCGTACAATGGAGGTCGACGATGGTCTACAACCCGGTCCCAGCGGACTGTGCGCGTTCACACAGTCCTTAAGTTTACATAAAGTGCCCTCAATGTTCACCGAAGCTACGTCGCACACGGAGTTTCCATCGAATGATGTTAAGCCAGCTAGCGCTATTCCCTCACATAAGCGCAGCTAAGGCCACCTACAATTGCTAAGGCCACCTACAATTGCAGCTAAGGCCACCTACATAAGTGCAGCTAAGGCCACCTCCGCTCTTCACGCTACGAGCCCAGAAAACGCCTGTTTCCGCGATTCTGACCTTCAAACTCAGCCGGGGCCATGCCAGGATCCCTGCGCCGCAGCGCCGGTGTCTCTGAGCTCCGTCAGCGCCGGAGAAATATGTTTTCGTGTTACCCGCTAGATGGCGCAAAGTTCTCCCTGATGATTCTGCGCCGACGTTTCTCCAGCGCATCAGCGCGTTGATCACGTGCTTCGTTCCACGCGTGTCGCGTTTCGTCGCAGTACCGGCCAAGGAGCTTCAACGAAATGGTAGCGCGGAGCGTTCACGAAAACGAACCGTGGCTTAGGGTTAGTCTCTCGTGTCGCCACTGTCAGTGGCGCTGGCTGTATCCAAGTGCACTGCGCGTTCGCTTCGAGTAACGTCTGTGACGAGAACAACCGATTTATCAATGTTGAAAGACTGGCAGGCAAACATGAACAAGAGAAAACTCAACACAAACGCTGGCTAACGAGTGAAAAGGAAAACAAGTTAGACACGAAAACTTATCTGCGCATGCCCAGGCAACGGGCGATACCTATGAAACGGCACGCGTGAGGGACTTCGTAAGAGACCCCATGCGTAACGGATAACTGTTCAAACATTTGATTTCTTTTATATGTAAGTTAATCGACGGTTGGCACACGCATGCGCAACGCCTATTATCGATATGTCAGGTCTCAACCATCGGACGCGTTTCTTCATTCCAGTGCCTGTAAAAAACTGCGCATTCATCGCGTTTCGGCGCGACTTTGCACCCTCGACAGTGTAAAGATAGATTAGTAGTCAGCCTCCGCTTACCGATCTCTTATGTTCCGTTTAATCTCTGGCTAACACAGCGGTCCGTCTGTCCTACGTAGAAGCGGCCGCCGCTAAATGTTATACACTGTTATGACTGACTGTGGTGATGCATTGTCTCTGTGTGTGAATGGGCGATGCGTTCTCACATGACTCGGGACACATTGACCCTTCCCAAGAACGGGCTCTCCGTGGCGGGAAGCGACCCACAAAGGGAAGGGGGTCCGGCGAGCTCCGATAAGCAGCAGAGAGGCGGTAAAGCTGGCACCATATTCACAATGGGCCGCTTTGGCATGTTTGGGATGCTACGGTGCCGACCAAACTCGTCTGTTTTGACCACAACAATTACAGATCACCCTAAACCCTTTCCTGCTCTTCTGGGAGAGGCGGAGCAACTCGCCGACATCCTGTTCTCCCAACTGACCACAAGTGAGTGTCATTGACCGCGGACTTAAAACGAACTTCGTTAAATGTTCAGCGACAGTGTATAATAATAATTGATGGGGGTTTACGTCCCAAAACCACGATATGATTATGAGAGACAACGTGGGGGACGACTCCGGAAATTTCGACCACTTCGTGTTTTTAAACGTACACTTAAATCTAAGTACACGGGCCTCAAGCATTTCGCCTACATCGCAATGCGGCCACCGCGGGCGGGATTCAATCTCGCGAGTTCACCGACAGTGGCCACTGCAACGCGAAACCGACATCTAAAAGACGCTTAACTTGTGCTTTAAAGCTGGCACTTATTTTGAGCTCACACGACTTGGTGAGAGAAGACTTGAGGAATGATGGCTCTACCATTTTCACAACCTTATAATTCTCTGACGAGAAGTTTAACAGTGCTTTTTTAACCTCTAGGGGAGCTTGGGAGACTACTGCCAGCATACGTGGTTCTTCCGAAACGTTAAGAAAACGTCGAGGAATTGCATTGTATTATGCTGAGGCACTTATTTAATTAAGTTCAGCCCACCTCCAGTCAATTCAAATTGCTCGCTCGCTGTGGTAACCACGGATTCAATGTCGACGTTAGTAGAAAAGAATTAAAGCCAGATCCACGACTGTGCAATCTGAGTAAAGAGCGGAGCCGCCAAGCAAGCGCCGCCATCTGGCGGATGCAGATTGAGTTATCTCTTCATCTCCTTCTTCTTTCTTTCTGTCATCTTTCTTTTTTCATCTCTTTCTAAATTTTCTTCTTCTTTGTTTCATATTTCATTATCTTGTAGGGACATGGGCCCGCAGCCACCCAGAACTTCTCAGAGAGGACGCAGTGACACCGAGGAACGCATCTTTAGTCCTCGAAGTCTCGACAGTGACTGCCCGTCCAGCCGCGGGTGAGCGCGAACTGCGAGCGTGCGCGTGCCTATCATCCTCTTCTTTCGGCGGCTCGCTCGCCGGCAGCGCTTCCACAATTTCTTTCAAAAAGGCCCCCCTCTCCTCCTTCCGCTCCTCCTAAACTGCACATCACTCCTCCTGAAGCTCTCTTCTTTTTCCAACCGCTTGCCATGGTTTTACCCTCTCACCTCCTCATTTCCCTGCTCTCGTTCACATCACTCCAATTCTCACCCTCACTTCCCATTCCCACCCTCTTGCTGTACTATAGGCGATGCGCAAAGCGCCGATGACGCCATCTGCCGCCATGGCTCGGAAGCGCTCGCGGGGCCCGGCGAGCAGTGTTCCCGCGAGCGTCTATACGCGAGTGCACGGATGGATGTGTTTTTCATCGTGATTTAACGATTCTGGCGGGCCTCAGCGATGTCGAAAAATACCTGCTGTGTTGTCGGCTGCTCAAACACACAAAAAATCGCCAGGAACGCACATCTACAGGTTTCCGGTGCAATTTCATGAGCGAAAGCGACGGCGGCGGTGGATTGCGGCTGTACGACGTAGAAGCTGAGCAATCGCGCTTTGTTTACGGCAGTGTTAGAACGATTACCGTGTTTTTATTTCTTCTTTTTTGTCGCTACGTTTTCAGCGAACGCTACTACGTTTACACTTGGTCGCCTCGCCTGCATTGTAGACACTACAATTCACACATGAGGTTGTTATTACTGATAAGACGCGATACCTTGGCTCACTTGAAAAACGAATGGCGCGAAGCGCAATGCGAGAGAATGTAGGGCAGGTGACGGCTCCTTTAAAAAAGCGCCGTGGAATCACACGTGTGCTGTACGAAATCGGCTGCATTCTACCTATTGATTGCACTGGAATGCGATCATCGGTGCAGAATGTTCGCTGTGCGCTTCTGCACCGATGATGACAAGCTTATCGTTTATTTTTTCACAAGTTTATCGTGCTGGTTTCAAAGTTTTACCAACGCTGACCCTTCACGTGGCCGACCCGGTGAAATCTATACGCCGGTGCGACAGCGCTCCCTCAAAATCTATATATCAGCACATGGCACGTAAACGAAGCTACTGTGTCGAGAAAAAACATTGGTTCACGCGTCAACGCATGCAGGCGTTAGTGATCGGGACGTTATAAAGAAAGCGGTGTACTTACGATGAGCTCCACTTCGTAGGAGAAGCTTGTTGTCGATTGTCTGTGACAAACACTTGTCGCGTATGGGGACATTGTCGTCCCACACAGCTGTGACATCGGACATATGTCCACTATTATAAAGTGCGGCTCCTTTGCGCACACTGTTGCCGCAAAAGTAATTATCTGGGACGCGCAAAACCTGCGAATCGCACGCGCGCAAATGAGGCGTCTGCTACGCGACCCGCGAGCGGTTCCAACGGGCGCCGCTACGCGGCTTTCAGTGGCGCCCCTATAGGCGCTGCGCATCGCGGATACTACGCAAGGCTATGCTATCCTAGGAGCTGCTGGGCAGATGCCCGTTTTCCCACCTGTTTTCCCTCTTCCTCACGCGTACATGAGTCCTCTTCAGCTTCACTTCTCTTGCTGAAGGCTGTGCCATGCTTTACCCTGACCCCATCTCCTTTCCTTCCTCCTCACCTTCCCTTGCCACCTCCTCACTTCCCATGGCTGTGCTATGCTATGAGCTGCTTGGCACATATCCGCTTTCTGTGGCGCACACCCGCCGAGTTTTCTGAAAGGACGGCCCTCAGGAGCTCGGATTATCAGCATCAACTTTGGGCTGTCCAGAGAGCCTGCGATGCGGCGATTAGGCTAGCTCTAACTGTCCCCACCTGGGAGCGACCCGCGGTGTCACCCTAAGGGGTGGCACTTGTCCGGATCTTTAAATAAAGTTCTCCGTGCCGTGCGGCCGATACAACCTCAAGCTTAAACGCATCCGCGGTTAGAAGTCAAGTAATCGTCTACGTAACGATGAGGTTTAATAATACAATTGCATGGGGGATCCTTTAAACGTTTGTCTATCTTGGTGCAAGACGAACGAGCGCAAGCTGACCTTTCAATAGCGGAGCTGCATAAGCCGACCGTTAGTCCGCGTGGACTGAAGAATGTTATCACCACGAAACGGCACGCACTTTCTTCGTCCACTTCTTTCTATTTTTCACCTCCTGCTTCGCTCCCAGAACACGTGCGCCGATTTCTCCGGCGCCGCATGCAATAACTCTGATGGGCGAGAGAACGAGCACAGATAAAATGAAAGAAAGAGAGGAAGAGAGAGAGGGAAAAAGACAGATAGAAATAAATAGGAGGAGAAATTATTGGCGAAAAAACTTTCTTGGCGAGGCGGGATTCTAACCCACGTATTCACGATCCAAAGGTGAGCCTCGTAACTACTCGGCCATCCAGGCACTCTAGCAAAGAATAGCATGGTGGAGCAGTATGGTGGAGCAAGGGTGCCGGAAAGGTAAGTGTGGCTGAGTAGCAAGAGAAAGAAAGAGGGGAGAGAGTAGAGCATAGCATAGAAAGAAAGAGAAATAGAGTGAACGAAAGGGAAGAAAGACAAACATAGAGAGAAAGATAGAAAGAGAGCGAATCAAAGAAAGAATGAAAGAAAGAACCCCAGCACAAAAAGACAGAGAAGGAGCGAAACAGAGATAAAGAAACGGTAGAAAGGCAGAAAGAAAAGAAAAATACAGAGAGAAATACAAAGAAATAAAGAGAGCGAGAAAAAGAGGAGTCTAGTGTTGGGACTGTTCGTGCAGAGCTTGGAAAATCGACGAACTCAGCTTTTAAGGACACGCACACAAGTAGAGACGTTTTGACCACCCCACACGCTGGGACTAGCAACAGTTGAATGAAATAAGAGCTGCTCGAAGGGAAACCATGACACAAATGCGTCATAAATGATAACGTACTGGTGAGAACGGTGCGCGTGTGCCAAAAAAAAAAACCACAGTACAAACGCCCGTGCGCCTTGAATAAACGTGCACATCAAAACGCAGCGCATGGCACCTTCTAATTACGTTTCTCTAAAAACGTCACCTCCTTTCGTGATAAGGATAAAGGACAGGGGCGTAGCCAGAAATTTTTTTCGGGGGGGGGGGGGGGGGGTTCAACCATACTTTATGTATGTTCGTGCGTGTGTTTGTATGTGTGCGTGCCTATATACGCAAGCAAAACTGAAAAATTTCGGGGGGGGGTTGGACCCCCCCCCCTGGCTACGCCCCTGATAAAGAAGGTACACTTGCACACCGATCACGTCCATGTCTTTGCATTTGATACGCTTCTATTATTTTTGTTTCACATTTCGTGGATCCCCTACCAATAATCTCGGTATCATGAAAAATGGCTGAGCAGCCGCACGCTCTGCAATGAGCTGACAAGTTTGCGCCTCCTCCTGAAGTGACAGATCTATCATGTTCTTTCAAACGAGTATTGAAGCAGCGCCCTGTCTGCCCTATGTACACTCTACCACAAGGAAGTGGTATGCGCTACACGACATTTGCGGTGCAGTCGATGAATTTAGTGGAATCCCGAGTGGTGCACACGCCCTTTGATTTTCGGTCTTCAATGTTTGCACGAAGGCGTGGCAGCTTACGTGGCGCTGAGAGCACGAATCGTACGCCATGCCTCGATGCAACGTTTTTCACATTGTGGGAAATCTTGTAGATATAAGGAAGTACTTTCATTCACCTATGGTCCTCATTTTCCAGGGCGCGCGACATGCCATCTGTTTCTTTCTCTAACTTCTTCAATTTCTATTCAGCTACCGCCTTTAGGACGGTGTCTGGAGAAACCACTCCGTGAGTACTCTAGAATGCACAGCTTACGGCTCTCTTATAGTAGAGAGTACAGAACACAGTGCTCTAAATCATCTACATTTTGTTTACACAAAAGCTTGCATGTCAACTGCTCTTGCAAGATCCACAACAAAAGAAGTATAACGAGGAATTCAATAAGGTATCGAAGTAGCTTAACACACAAACGGAAAGTATCCTATCGGATACATTTCTTCTGCTTATAAATAAGCAAAGAACAACGCTGACTGCTGCCTATGCTGAGCGTTGAGACTTTCTAGCAGAGGAACTATTACGTACAAGGGCGATGGAAAGAAACGCGAACAGTGCGGCATCTACATGCTTTGCTCTTTCACATTTCTTTTCAATCAGTTGTAGCCTAGATGGTAATTAGAAGGTACTAGAGTCATTTAATTTGTTCTAAAGGGGCCGACAACCGGCCAGAACGTGTCACAAAACACTGGCGGAAGTAGAATGACTGCGAAATATAGTGACAGAATCGCCCATTGCTTTTGCGATTTGAATAATAACATTTGTATTTGAAACTGCGTTTGAAAGTCACAAAAACAGGCACGTCACGTCACCGGCACGAACACAGCAGGTTTCCGCCAGGGAGCAAATATAGCAAAATCATCGCATATGCCAACGATATGTCGTTCATTCGTTTTCGCAACTTGTCGAACTATTGTGCGTTCCTCGACGTGGTTGACGAGTACCTTGTGGGTGCTCCTTTAAACTGTGGTAAAATAAAGTTCTGCATATTGGACACTTCGAAGAACTGCTTCCAGGGTATTTCGAATATGTCTATATGCCGTTCAGCTTTTAGGCGTTCACGTGCAAGACGCAGCTTTGCTAACTATCTCCTGAGAGGACGTGCTCGGAAAATCTAACCAGGTCTTATCAACGCCACCTCAGTCGAACCTCTCACTAGTGGTTAAGACGAGAGCATGCTATTACGCCTTTTGCGTAACACACGTCGCACTTGGTCCTCGCCTCGTAGCCACGCCTCACCTTCTTTATGGCAGCCTTCCACTTTGGGGGAAAACCCACAAAGCTACACAGGGACCTTTTTGCAGCTTACCACAAGTCAGGATGGCCCTTGTCTACCAGACGTTCACGAAAGCACTGGCTGACGAAGCAATAGACTAACTATTCCATGACCATAATTATCGTCGCTACATATTGTTCGCACATCGGAGTAGCTCACTGAAAGAGCCTTTCGGAGCGACTCAGTACTTGGGACCACAGCATGATACACCACAATGTTTTGCAAAACCTAGTGGCTTGAGAAAGCAGTGGAAGTAACAAAAGCACTTAAGTTAAAGGAAGTTTCCTAACAAGAATGGAGAGAAATGCTGATGATCGGTGCAATTACCAAAGACGGCGGAGTAGGAAGCAGTGCTACAAAATTGAAAAGATGGCACCGCAATTGCGTTCTAACCAAGCACGTAAGTTTGACTGCCTATGCCCCCGTCCGAGGTTAGCAGCCTGGGTATGGGTTCAAATGACCACAGCATGCCATAATTGTGGCAGAGACGAGACGGCACAAAGCATCGTGCGTAAGTTTTCGGCAGCTATGGGAGCTTGGTACTTGATACAACGCCTCTGTAGAACCAAGATAAGCGTTGATTCCGGAAACGTGGATTCCGGAAGCGCGGATTCCTATCTCATAAAGGCTATCTGCAAGGGCTATTTTCCTAAGTGGTAACAACGTTCACCTTCTGGGTTCTGCGCAGGTGCCGCCGCTTGGAGAAAGCTTGCCACCAGCCTCAACGAGAGGGCCTGTCCCGCATACCGGAAAGTGCGTCTCATTATGTGGAATAGCATCGAAGAGCAGCTCGAAGAACACTCAAAGAAAGCCTCTATGCGACAGTCGCGAAACCATTTCCCTTAAGGTACACAACTGCTTTTAAGATGCGAGGTCAAGTCTCTGCCACTCGCGACATAACTTGACAAAAATGAGTTCTCGTAGAGGGGCACGACACCAGTTCCAGAATGGAGCGTTTACCCTGTCTGCTCTTACAGGCTTTCCTGCTGCTCTATACTCCCGACGTGCTGCCTGATGCGGCCCTTCTTTGCGACGACACTTCATGCACCGTGGAAATGCCAGTGAATTCGACGCTACCGCCAAGAGCGGCTAATCATCAGTTCCTACTCCAGCAACCAGGGTCATCGACTGCCAGAATCAACGCCACTATCTTCGTGGGAGGCACCGCATATAGACATTTTCTTGGAGAGGCTTGCTTGGAGCACGACACCAGTTCCAGAATGGAGCGTTTACCCTGTCTGCTCTTACAGGTTAGTTATTTAGACTGCTCTTGCTGTCCTCGCAGCAGCAATCGTTGCTTTCGTATGGTGTCGTGCCCCAGCGAACTGTTGATTATGTTTTAACGCTGTAAGAATTGGTTTCGCATGTATACTTGTAGCCTGCTTTTTTTATTGCTATCCGGAGACGTTGAATCTAATCCCGGTCCTAACACAAACGAAGTTGTAGCTGCCGTCCTCGCCACTGTCCAGAGGATAGATTCAGGACAAGAAGAAATACTGAGTCATCTGCGCGCCCTTAAACTTTGGCAGACGTCTGTTGATGTTGAACTAAAGCAGATATCCTCTCGGATGCATTCCGTGAAAGTCGACGTCATGGCTTTAAAGCAAAGCCACGGCTGTTCAACTGCTTCCTCGTCACAAATTTCTGGTGACAACAACATATGCGAAAAAAAATAAAAGTTTATCCAATCCAATCCAACATATGCGAAAAACTTAAGTCTATTGAATCACAATGCGAAGATGCCGAGAACAGGTCGCGACGTTCTAACCTGCTTTTCTTTGGCCTACCCAACGAACCGTCTTAATCCCGGTCCTCGTCCGAACAGAAGGTTATTCAATTATGTTCGCAGAACGTGGGCATAACACTTCAATCTTCGCAAATTGAAAGAGCCCACAGGCTTGGCAGATACAACGCTGATAAGTGCAGACCGATCATCATAAAGTTCACTTTTTTAAAGACAACCACATCATCTTAGAAACGGGCCACAAACTGAAAGGCACGCATTTCGCCATCCGTGAGGATTTTTCTCTTCAAACGCGGTTTGCCAGAAAAAAAGCTGTTGGAATTTGGAAAAGCTAAAAACGTACCTTTCAAGCTTTCAGTTGATAAACTGCGTATCGATAACGTTACTTACGTGCACGACGCTAACAATAACAAAATAACACATGCTTCGCGATATCTCGCATGTAATACGGCTACGCGCACACTTGCAAACAATTTCCTGTTGCAAGCTGATCACATTCAGTACAAGAACTTCACTTTATCATACACTAACATGCGTAGTATTATTGCAAAGCGTACTGAGATGTGCTCATATCTTGAAAACTGCAACTGTGAGATCTTGCTGCTTACTGAAACTTGGCTTTACCCTTACATATCAGATAGTGAAGTTTTGCTTGATTCACCTGATTTCCGCATTTACAGGAAAGATAGGATAGGCAGAGCTGGTGGGGGCGTACTTATTGCCATAAAAAGTCATATCACGTCTTTTGTGATTGATATTCCGTCACGGCTGGAAATTATTTGGGTGTGCTCCTCATCACATGCATCTAAAACAGTCTTCGGGGTCTGTTACAGGCCGCCTGATAGCTCAGACAGTTTTGTTACTGATTTGCACGATAATTTGACGAATTTGCGCTCCAAATTTCCTAAAGCTGACGTCTTCCTCTTGGGGGATTTCAACTACCCTGAAATTGACTGGTCCAATCTAACTTTCCGCTCACGCAGCTCCAGAGAATTCCTTTATCTAACTCTTGACTTCTCTTTTGTTCAATTATTTGATCAACCCACGCGCCATCACAACATCATTGACCTGCTTCTATCATCAGTTCCTGAAAAGGTTACCTCGATCTTATATCTCGATGGTCTCAGTGATCGCCGCCTCATTCAGCTATATATTACTTTACTTACATCCAAGCGTCATGTTTCTCCAAGGCCCATACATGATTATAAAAGAGGTGATTATCAATCCATAAATCGGAGTTTAGAAGACTTCTGTCACTCATTTATGACCTCCTTCTTCAACCACCCAGTCAATGAAAATTGGTACCTTTATAAAGAAAAATTGTTGAGCCTGGTGCATCAATATATCCCTCGCTTGACTATTCGCGTAAATATATCTAAACCTTGGTATACTCGTACACTTCACACCCTTCGAAATAAAAAGAAGCATCTTCTCAGAAAGGCAAATTTATTGCAATCTTCGGTAGCATGGGCTAGGCATTGTGTATCTGAAAAGGTTTACTGCCATGCAGTGCGTCAAGCGAAACACAAGTTCTTTTCGCATGACCTCCAGTCACTTTTAAAAAAACGACACCAAGAAATTCTGGAAATTAATCGCTCCCATACGCTCTAACACCCGCGTCATGATTTTAAATAGTGCTGGTGTTGCGGTCGCTCCTCAAATTTGCCCAGTCGTGTTTAATAATTACTTCACTTCAGTTTTTACGAAACAGAACTACACTAACATGCCTATGCCACCTACATTTGAGTATCGTTTTATGGATCCTATAGACATTAAACCTGCAGGTATCTCATCCTTAATTACAAATCTTAAGACATCAACACGCTCGGGTGTCGACGGCATAAACACAAAAATCTTAAAGCAGACTTCTGTCCCGTCTGGCACTAGTCTCGGTCATATCTTTCAGCAATCGTAACAAACTGGCGAGGTTCCATGTGATTGGAAAGTCGCTAAGGTCATCCCGGTCTTCAAATCTGGGGCAAAATGCCTGCCCAGTAATTATCGTCCCATATCCCTAACGACCATCCCATGTAAGCTACTTGAGCACATTATTTCTTCACATGTTGCACCACACTTATAGCAAAACCAGTACTTTTTTAAAAAATCAGCATGGCTTTCGCAAGGGACTTTCCTGCGATACACAGCTTATTGGATTCACGCATGAGATCTTTATCAACATGGATGAAAATTTTCCAACAGACAGCATATTCATCGACTTTTCTAAGGCATTTGATCGTGTAGCGCATTGTCGATTAATAGCTAAAGTGTCATCTTTAAACTTAGATTCTCATACAATCTCTTGGATTAGAAACTTCTTGTGTTTTCGAAAACAGTGTACTGTAATTAATAACATGTCTTCGCCTCTCTCGGAGGTGACATCTGGCGTCCCACAGAGAAGTGTAATCGGGCCTTTATTATTTTTCATTTTTATAAATGATCTTCCCTTAGAAATTGTGTCATCCCTTAGCCTTTTTGCGGACGGCTGCGTAATATACCGCAAGGTCACTTCACCATCAGATCATATAGCTTTACAGCAAGATCTTGATTGTGTAACCACATGGTGCTCAGATTGGCTAATGACAATAAACGTAGATAAGTGTAATCAAATGACCTTCATTCGAAAGCGATCACTCTGAACATTTCAGCATTTCCTTGATAGTAGCCCTCTAAGACCAACTTCATCTTATAAGTATCTAGGCATCCATCTGACATCGAATCTTTCCTGGTCTAGTCATATCAACAAGATTACAGCTGACGCGTCTCGTACTTTTGGTTACCTTGTGGAGCACACATAAGAAAACGACTCGGCACGTCCTTCTAGCGCCGAAGCCTAAAACCAACTAACTTTTTCTTTATTTTTCTGCGCCCCTCGCGCCAGCCTTGCTGCCGCGCCACACGAGGCCACGTCTGACCTCTTCTTTCTTCACTGTGCAATCCCGTCGATGTCGGTGGCGCTACATAGCTGCTTCCCCTAGAGAGCAGCATGGTCCGCGAACGAAATCAGCACTGCCAGAAAACTCTGCGGATTGAAGTAGTGTCCGCAGCGACGGGAACGGAGACATGTGGAACTGGATTGAGCCAGGCGACTGTGGGAGTCGTCTCACAGTAGGCTGGCTTCAGGCGCTCCAGTGCGATGGTGTCAGGTTTGCCATGAACGTCTACGACATATGTCGACTCGCGTTTCTCCAGTACCGGAAAGGGCCCGAGGTAGTGTGGGTGGAGAGCAGGCCGAATAAGTCCAAAGCGCACGAAAACGTGGGTTGCATTGGTCAGGTCGGATGTAATGTACGGTGTGCGGTCTGGAGAAGGACGTGTCGGACAGGGTTTAAGATCCCGGAAGAGATCCCTAAAAAGGTGTACGTATTCGTGAGTAGACAGAGCTGCCGAGGGTGGTCCTGAGGAGAAGAAGTCGCTGGGTAGACGGAGCGGAGTACCGTAGACGAGCTCCGCGTTCGAGCACCCGAAGTCCGATTTCAAGGCGCACCGGATACCCAGAAGTACCAGTGGCAGACGTTGAACCCATTGCGATGGCGTGCCATGGGCAATCAGTGCTGCCTTGAGCTGTCGATGGAAGCGCTCCACGAGGCCATTGGTCTGGGGGTGGTAGGCAGCCGTGCGAAGACGATGCGTGCCGAGCAAGCGTAGGAGTTCGTGAAAGAGGGCAGACTCGAATTGCTGTCCTCTGTCAGTCACGATCTTGGTAGGGCATCCGAAACGGGCAACCCATGGTGTGACGAATGCTGCTGCGACGGTTGCAGCAGAGCTGTCTGGAAGCGGGGTCGCTTCTGGTCATCGAGTAAATCTGTCGACAGCTGTCAGCAGGTAGCGAAATCCGTCACACGGTGGTAGTGGTCCGACGATGTCGATGTGAACAATATCGAAACGATGGTCAGGCTGGAGAAACTGGCGTATTGGGGGAACAGGGTACCTGTGGACTTTGGCACGTTGGCAGGGTGTGCATGCACGTACCCAGTCGCGTACGTCTGCGTTCATCCGGGGCCATAGGTAGCGCGATGAAACAAGGCGTTGCGAGGCACGAACGCCGGGGTGAGCGAGCTGGTGCAGCGTGTCGAAAAGCTGCTTGCGTAACGTCCTAGGGACAAATGGTCTGGGTGTGCCTGTAGAAGTGTCACAGACGAGGTTGGCGTCATCAAGCAGGATATCGTCCAATCGCAGTGCTGTTTGAGATGAGCGCAGTTGTATGAGCTCGGGATCATTAGCTTGATGTGCTGCGAGCGTCTGCACATCGAGTGACGCAGGAGTTACAGGTGCTGTCATGGCGTCCACCCTGCTGAGAGTGTCAGCAGGTATGTTCTGGTCGCCGCTGACGTGTCGGATGTCGGTGGAGAATTCCGATATAAACAACACATGGCGGATTTCTCGTGGCGTGTGCGTCGACTACTCTCTGCAAAGCGCATATGTCAACGGTTTGTGGTCCGTGAAAATTGTAAATGGTCGACCTTCGACGATATGGCGAAAGTGTCGGATGGCGAAGTAAATTCCAAGTAACTCTCGACCGAAGGTGCTGTAACGAGCTTCCGTTGGGCTGAGTTTCTTGGAGGAAAAAGCTAATGGTGGCCACAGCACGCTGCTGGACAACCGCTTCCACGGCTGTGCTAGACGCGTCACTCATGAGGGCTAGAGATGCCGTGGGGTTGGGGAGGGCAAGAAAGGCAGCGTTGGTGAGCGCGCCCTTGATCTTGATAAAGGCGTCTTCAGCAGTGGAGTCCCAAGGGAGTAAGGACGTCTTGTTCTTGCTGGTAAGCAGACGGTCCAAAGGCGCCACTATATCGGCACAGTTCTTGATAAAGCGGCGGTAAAAGTTGACCATGCCGAGGAATTGCCGATGCTTCGTGATCGTTGTGGGCCTAGGGAAGCTCTGGACTGCTTCGATTTTTGATGAAAGTGGGCGGATGCCACTGGTGTCCAGGTGATGTCCCAGAAAGACTAAGCTAGTGACACCAAACTCGCTTTTCGAGGCGTTGATGACGATGCCGTGGTCAGATAGTCATTGTAGCAGACAACGAAGGTGTTGTAAATGCTCTTCCACAGATTTGCTGGCCACTAACAAGTCATCGACGTAGGCGAAAACAAAGGGTAGACCACGCGTGACTGTGTCAACGAAACGTTGGAAGGACTGAGCGGCATTCCTGAGACCGAACGGCATTCGCAAAAACTCGAAGAGTCCGAATGGTGTTGTAATAGCTGTCTTGGGTATGTCTGATTCGGCCATGGGAATTTGGTGGTAGGCGCGGACAACGTCAATCTTCGAAAAGATGTTGGCGCCGTGCAGGGCGGCAGTGAAATCCTGTATGTTGGGTAACGGGTACTGATCCGGGATTGTCTTAGTGTTCAGAGATCGGTAGTCTCCGCATGGCCTCCAGTCACCCGATTTCTTGGGCACCATGTGGAGTGGAGCTGCCCAGTTACTTGCGGACGGGCGAATAATTCCCAATTCCAGCATATGTTCAAATTCTGCACGTGCAACCTTGAGTTTGTCCGGAGCAAGTGGACGTGGTCGGAAGAAAGCAGGAGGTCCGACGGTAACGATGTGATGACGTACGTCGGGGCACGCTGGTTTTCTCCAATTAGGCGGTGCGGTGATGTCAGGGAATTCTCGTAGCAAAGCCGCGAAGGGTTCATTGGAAACCGTAGCACAAGAGAGGGCTAAATCTGTGGTTCCCGGCGCAGCAATGCCTTTCACAGAGAGGTAAGTTGTCGCGTCTAGGAGACGTTGTCGCTTGACGTCGACAATGAGGCCATGGTCGGTGAGGAAATCAGCACCGATAATGGCAGAAGGAACGTCGGCGACCATGAACAGCTAGCGGAACGGTCTTCGCAGTCCCAGGTTGAGTGTGAGCGACCGTTGTCGAAATACTGGAATCCGCGTTCCATTCACAGCTTGCAAGTACAGCATTGGAGTAGCGGTGCGATCCATTTGTGTAGCTGGTAGAATGCTGACCTGTGCGCCTGTATCAATTAGGAAGCGTTGCCCAGTGACCTTGTCGTTGACATAGAAGAGGCGACATGGGGTAGGCCCGTGACCGTTTGTCGCCGCTAGCGGTCGGCCGGACTGTTTTCCGACCAGGTGCAAGGGAGGAGGCAGCGACGCGCGCGAGCGCCAAAACGGCGGTGGTACCAGCAGATGTCAGACTGCTGTGATTCACTGTTGCGCTGGCTCTCGATGGATGGGAAGCGTCGATAAGATGGAGAACGGCGATGTCGACGGGAAGGAGGAGAAGCGCTTCTACGAGTAGTGGCAACCAGAAGCTTCTCCAGTCTGTCGCATAACTCAGCGACGGGAAATGATGGTGATGCTGGCTCGGACCGCTTTGTCAGTGAAGGGCTGGCGCCGTGCGATGCTGAAGCCGGAATTGCAGCTGCAACCACTGGAAGTGGATTTGCAACTTCCATAACCTTGTCAGCCAATGTAGCGAGCTCAGACAAATTCTGGGTTGAAGCAGTTGCCAGCACCATCTGGACTTGGGTGGGCACGCGCTGCAGGAAAAGCTCACGGACGAAGGTACTGTCCGTGGTGGAAACGCGTGGGCCGAGCAGATTAAGGAATTGACGCAGTAGCTGGCTTGGCCGTTGATTGCCGAGTTCTTCGATTGAGAGTAGTTGTTGCAACCGTGTGCGTTCCGACATAGCCGCGCGGTTCAGTATAGCATCCTTGATTACGTCGTAAGGCGACTCTGGTAGGTCGTGCGCGAACGAATGGAGAAGGTCGGAAATCTCGTCGATGACGGCCGCTGGAAGCGCGTCGACCACAAGGAGGTACTTGCGAGTCTGGGACGTAATCCGCGAGAGTTCAAAACGGCCTTCTGCTTGGATGAACCACGCCGAGGGGTTCCGTTCCCAGAACTCTGGCAGTCGGATGGTGTTCGAGATAACCGCAGCGGTTGAAGAGGTGTCGGCGTTGGCCGAGCTGATCTAGGCTTGCTGGCGTTCGTTGCCGGTGGTTGACATGGCTCCACGTCTTTTTGTTTCGTGTTGCACGTTAAGATCAAGCACAAGTTGCTACTTGATTGAAACGTCCTGGTCACCAATCTGTAGAGCACACATAAGAAAACGACTCGACACGTCCTTCTAGCGCCGAAGCCTAAAACCAACTAACTTTTAAAGACGATAGTCTTTCTTGGGATACTTAAACGGAGAAATTTTCGTCTGTCTTTCTGTCTGTCTGTCTTTCAGTTTGTCGGCACGTCACTCGATTCAGCCACTCGGCCAAAGTTGAACCACTTGCCCAAGGGCCAGCCATCTTGAACTGGTACGGCTGTTCATACTTGTGAACGTTGTCGATCAAAAAGTAAATATCACGCATATCTGAGGCGCAACATCACTAGGTAAGTATTAGGTGGTGTGTTCCTTTAATAGAAAATGCATACATACGTAATTCCAAAGACCCTACTTTCTTAAGCTGCGCTGAAAAATGCGACTGCGCTGAAACTTGCCTTCCTCTGCGCCCTCTGCACGAGCTCATTGTGGTGTTTCGGTTTCGGTTCTGTATTGCACTGTACAAATGCTATGGGGCGCCGCTCTGGCATTCCTGTTTTACGCAGGCGACGTGTAAATAAAAGAGTGTGTGGAGAGTGCTAGTTGAGTGCGGACGTTTCTTCTGCTTCAGCGCATCGCGCCAAACCGCGTGTTTGGGCTGGTTGGCGTCCCCACCGGTCGCGTTGGTCACCGCCGGTCTTCGCCTGCTGCTGCGCCGGGACTACCAGCCCGCAACACAGCACTCATGTTTCCCCACGTTTTGCCAGATGGCGCCCATATCTTACGCAGCGCCTCATCTATCGTCTTTTGACCACATTTGCAGCGAAGCACGCAGATACGCGGCCAATTTTTTTCTTTATTTTTCTGCGCCCCTCCCGCCAGCCTTGCTGCCGCGCCGCACGAGGTCACGTCCGACCTCTTCTTTCTTCACTGTGCAATCCCGTCGATGTCGGCGGCGCTACAACCTAAAACGCAATCTTCGCGATGCCCCTCCTTCCACGCGCAAGCTCGCTTACCAAACACTTGTGCGTCCTAAACTCGAATACGCGTCTTCTATATGGTCACCTGAACAAGCATATCCATCCCGAAGCCTGGAATCGGTTCAAAACTGCGCTGCCCGCTTTATCGTCAGTGACTACAACAGGCGTTCCAGCGTAACAAAAATCAAGCAGTCGCTCTCTCTTTCCTCCCTCGCCTCCCGCAGAAACATTTCTTTTCTCTGTCTGTTGCACAGAATCATCAACAGCAAGCATCGTCCTTCATTGCCACTTCTCAAACATCATCGATGTTACCGTCGCGTGCAGCTTAACCTCAGTTTTCAGCGTCTATACTGTCACACTAACGCCTTTAATTCATCTGCATTACCACATGCCATTGTACTGTGGAACAATCTTCCTGAGAATATAGCTAACGTCAAAGAGACCGAGATCTTTAGCAGGCTGCTTGAAAAACTGCCTCTTGAGCCCTCGAAATGTGTGTCTTATCTATGTACTGCGGCTGGCTTCTGGTTCTTAATCCGGATAGGTCGCCTTTAACATTGTGTAACGCTTTATCCCCATTTACTTTGTGGCTTTCATTGAAAAATATTTCATCAGTTGTATTATCTACTTATGTATTATCGTTCGAATTGTATAATGTTATTGTTACCCGTCTCGTTTGGTTGTTTCAATTTGTGCAGCCAAGACTTTGCGTATCTACAAATATATTGTTTATATTTGTTTCCTTTGTATTTGCCTTCATCGCTCTTTGTAAAACAAAACAAAATGTATCCCCTCCTCACTAAACGTCCCCACGTGGAACCCGTGAGGTACTTGTATAAATAAATAAATAAATAAATAAATAAATAAATAAATAAATAAATAAATAAGTCTACCCATGATGACTGACGCTGCGCGTGTACGCACTAATGTGCGCCGACCGCGACTTCTTCAGTCGCTACCGGTACGTTACCGTGAGATCGCATTTCCTGCAAGAACGTCAAACGCTTAACCGACATTTTCTAGATATTATGTCTTGCAACATGGCTTGTCGTAAGACACTGCTAGCGACTACTATGTACTGGGAAAGTGAATTATTCTATTGGGATCGATATGACATCACACACGAATCCATAAAATTGCCGTACGCAGTTCTGGCTGCAACCACATTTTCCTGGCATTCAAATCCCATTGCCGTCCAGTTGCTATAGAGGAGGCTGCAATGAAATACCGCCAATATTATATACTTATATATGTTTCACATGCATACGGCTCTCTTTTCTATAGTTGAATTACTAGGGAAATTTGGTGGCGCCCTGACCTTCACACAACGTTACATAAAACGGCACACGGGGGCACAACAGCTAACGCGTGCTCGACTACAACACAGAAGGCGCGGGCGCGCTGCCGCAGCTGGGACGGCTTTCTCCGTTCGCTTTCCCAGCGGTGCGTAACGACCAAGCCGAACCGAATCCCGATATGCAGGAAGACGGTACGCGTAAGGGGCCGACGTGGTTCCCTCGGCCTGCCGTCTGGGTCACGCCAACCGAGCGCCAGCGGAGGTCACCGCTGCAACGTACTTAACTAACCACTTGGATAACGCGCCCTGCGCTCTCTTCGCACACGATCAACTCCCTTCGAACGACCCGCGCGCGCCGAACTTTGAACTTGCACCTGCTACCTGGATCAAGAAGAGCTGCGTTCTCTCCCTCACGAAGCACCGCCAGTTGTTCTACTCTCGGTCTCAACGTTTGCCACGTGTTCATCTCGAGATGGGACAACGCGAGGTCGATGACCGCACTATGAGGGCCCTTATACACAATGTACACCGTATAGAAGCCCTCCGAGCTAAGTTGACGCGCCATTCTTGGGGGGCTCATTATAATATTGACGGAAGGATTACAGGGTAAGCGCGAGCATGAGCAGAAAGGGGCGTGGCCTCACCACTTTCTAGCTCATTTGCAGACTGATGCGCGTGCGTACGCAAGCGCCACCGCAAACATGGAAATGAATTTTCACGTATCGTGGGGGTGCGTGACTGGCATTTGCCAAGCGCGCCTGATGCACGATCGCGATTACCCCCCGCTAGATTTCGGGGAAGATTCTCATTAGCGGTGGCGGTTTTATGGACGAAACGGTGTTGCACGTCGCGAATAAGCGTTAGGATATAGAGATTCCTTGGAAGTCGCTTACACTGTGCAGTCAAGGAGTTGCATTTATAGCTTCAGTGGTGAAGCTGTTTTCCTCGCTGTGCAACAAACCTTGACTTCAAGCAATTCAAGGACGTGTCAATTAGATAACATATATTCGTGATTTCTTTCAACGAAGGCTTATGTGCCATATATAATTCATCACAATTTAGCATGGAGCGAGGCAAGAAATCAACCACAGGGGCCGTCAGTCACTTGCTTGCGAGTTCTATGATTACAGCACAGCTTTGTATACCCGCCGTTAGTCCGGTTCGCGATGTAGACAAGAAACAGTCGTCGTCATTCCAGCGCGCGCTCGCATCGTCATCTGCTTCGCTTCCCGATCACGTGCGCCCGGCGCGCGCTCTCCAGCTGCGCGGTATATGCCCGGCGTGGGATGCAATAACTCGGATGGGTGAGATAACAAGCGCAGAGAATCAGAGAGAAAAAAGACAGAGAGGAATAAATAACACGGAGTTTTAAAACGATATCGTTAAGGAGCCCGTGACCCAGAAATTCCAGTGTTGGCGTCGGTGGCGTTGGTTTTGAGCCAAACCCGCCGTAGTAGCATAGCACGTAGGGTGTCACGCTGCTAAGCTCGAAGGCGCGGGTTCGATTCCCGGCCATCGGGTTCGCATTTCATTTCTATGGAGGCGAGACGCAAGCAGCATCCGTGTGCCTACATTTATGTGCACGTTAAAGAATTCCAGGGGGTCAAAATTTCCGGAGTCCCCCGCTACGGCGTCCTTGATAGTCATATCGTTGTTTTGAGACGTAAACACCCCCTCCCCCTCCCATTATTACGATAAGTTGCGAGCGAAAAAGAGACGTTGTCCGTGCGCGAAAAATCGTGATAGATGCAAATAAATAATAATAATAATAATCATGCATTCGAGCAGAATTCGAACTCACGCCTTCTGCGTGGCAGTGAGGTATTCCACCACAGAGTTACGCCAGAGATCGAAGCTGCTTCAGAGAGAAAAAACCATATATATATACACGCGTTATGTAGTGCGATATGTCCCGTTAACTCATGTGCTTGCTGTTGGCATGCGTTCTAGGAGAGTTTAAAGAATGTTACGCATACTAAAGTTCCTTTCCTGGCGGCACGGTTGAGGAGACCGCACAGAAGCGAAGCCTGGCAGGTAAATGCGAAGAATCGAAGTGGGCCCGATAAAATCTTGAAGGCGAAGCTCGAGTTCTTCAATTTTTAGTTTAGCGTTAGCGTGATAGCGGGGGTGCACGGAACAGCGTTACTGTGCCGCAAACGTTCGTTGAGGGAAGCAGAGTTTTAGTTTAGCGGGATAGCGTTCACGTGCCTGAGTTGCGACTGCTACGCCCCTAGCGGGAAATGAATACGTTAATTAAAGAAGTTGAAAGCAAAGAAGAAGCAAAACAGAAAGGCGAGCTAGTTGGTACTGATTCTTGTATAACAGAGGCGCAAGAAGGACAAGGACAAGAAAGTGCACAACACGAGCGCTTACTCACAACTGGAATCTTTATTGTTTTTAAAGAAAATATATAAAGCTCGGCCTAACACCTGCGCATGCGCACCGCGGGCAAAGGAAAACCATAAAACAAAAGCACACGCAAGCTGAATACGCCCCCACCCCGCCTCCCCGCACTAGCTACCTCCCCTTCTCGAGTACTTTTACTTCTTTGGCCGATATTGCCAAAGATGGATGACTGATGCGTAGGGGCGCCCTAGCGTTAATGTCATAAGTTTCCGCAGGTGCTGAGTGCCGATGCGAAGCGCGGTTCGCAGAAACAGGGATCTTGTACAGACACCGCGATCGCACGACACAGGAACTGGCTTTATCACATTAACACTAGGGCGTCCCTATGCATCACTCACTCATCTTTGGCCATATCGGCCAAAGAAGTAAAACTACTCGAGAAGGGGAGGTAGCTGGTGCGGGGGAGGGGAGGAGGCGTATTCAGCTTCTGTGTTCTTTTGGTTTTCGGTTTTCCTTTGTCCACGGTGCGCATGCGTGGGTGTTAGGCCGAGTTTAGGTATATATTTTCTTTTCAAGCAATGAAGCTTCCAGTTCTGAGTAATAATAATAATATCTGGTGTTTAACGTCCCATAACTACGATATGATTATAAGAGACGCCGTAGTGGAGGGCTCCGGAAATTTCGACCACCTGGGGTTCTTTAACGTGCACCTAAATCTAAGTTCGCGGGCCTCAAACATTTTCGCCTCCACCGAAAATGCAGACGCCGCGGCCGGGATTCGATCCCGCGACCATCCGGTCAGCAGCCCAGCGCGATAACCACTAGACCACCGTGCAGTGTTGAGTAAGCGCACGTGTTGTGCACTTTCTTGCCCTTCTCCATATTGCGCTTCTATTATACAAGAATGAAAAAAGAAGCCGAAAATGCTCACCTGCATCTTCACATGTTCCTACAACTTTTCGCAATATTCCTACCATTTAGCAATAATGAAATAATGAATTAAATAAACTTTTAAATTCCCAAAACAGTGTCCCCGAGCTCGTAAGCTCGGGAACTACTCACCAAAACCGAACATTTACACGCTCCGGAATTGTCTACAACAATTCTCTCGTTAATTTTAGAAGACCACGAGATAGGAAGCGATCTCGAACACTCCGCTAATTTATCCGCCATACTCTGTCGTCTAAGTTGTCTGAAGGTAAGAGAAGTGATTTTGCGCAGTCATTTAATGATAATAACTGCACTCTTTAAAAAAATGGAGTGACCCTCTCTCCTCTAAGGGAGAAACGGCGATGTCCCTAATGTTCGTCTTCAAATGGAGGAAATTTCCTCCCTTTTTTAATGGAGAAACCGTCAAAATCAAGATGGCTGTCGACAAGCCAGTAAAGCGAGCAATAGATTTAGGCCTAACTAGTGAATCGATTCTCGACTGATAAAGAGTATGCGGCACTGGCAATCACAAAAAAACGGTCCCGCTGAGCTTTATATCGAACGATATGACAATAAAATCAAGCAGACAAACCTGTAGTGATGAAAACCTCGCGAAACGGAACGACGGAACTCAAACGTTTCGCTCGGCCGGCGAGACGGCGTTCACTTTAAAAGAGACGGATACTGCAAAGGGGCTCTCACACGAAGACTGCACGTTAGGCTTGCTGTCTTTATTTGTCGAAGCGTCGCACGATGTAGCGACGTTATCCACGCGTTTGTGCCTCCAAAATGCACATTCTGTAGCATCAAAACAATCCCGGCGCAGCAGAGCACAGTTTCGATAGATAGATGTTCAACTACATATAGACCTTTGCATCGGGCGAGGAGGACCGGACTGGCAACCGCCGCTTTCCTCCTCTCTGGCTCGTGCGCGACGGCGCGGAGTGTGCGGCCTGGTGCTTGGATGAGTGGCATTGTCGAACAATTTTAGCGTGTTTTAGGTCGACCTGCGGATTTTCTTCTCCTTTATTGCGATGTCAGCCAGAGAAAGGTCAACAGGAAACCACTCGGCCGTTTTGGTTGTTCTAAGAACTGCATAAAAATGGGAAACTGCTGTTTGAATAAGTATGCGTCGTGTATCTCCTAGTGCGGAGTGTTCGCGGTTGCGGGCTATTCAAGGTACACCATTTGTGTTACGTTACAGGTTCTACATCGGCAAGTGCCGCAATATATCCTACATACCGAGTGTCCTACAGAGTGAAATGACAATCGGATATGGCCAGATAGGCGAACATAAGCGTCAAGTACGGCCCTGTCCAGTAAAGCGCGAAACATCTAAGCACCACTCGAGTAGCCACCTGGGTTGTTTTCGCTTCGTTTTATTATCATATTTTAATAAGATGTGGTAGGTCTAACAATTAGCCGCGTAGCTCGGCTCAACACGGTGATCGCTGCAGTTTTTGTAGCGGTATTAGAGCGGACGAGAAATCCTTCACATCGCAGTAGGGTAACCGGCATCATACGTTTAATTTGTGCTCTGCACCGGCCTTGTAAAGCCCGAACATTCACTGAACACTACAGATCCTTGTCGTGAATTTACCATTTCCGTAAGAAAGCCGTGTGTATCATATACAATGTGTGATATAAAAGCCGAACAGTGAAAAACAGAAAGCAAAATAAACCGAGATCGAAGAAGAAGAAGAAAAGTTCTGTCGCTTCGTGTGTAGAACTACCTCAGGAAGACAATTTTTTACGTGGTTAAGAACCGTGCCCGAAAAGCCGCGCAGTGATGTACAACATAATTAATTCTCTTCTAAGCGCAAAAGAAAAACCACGTTGTTATGCTTGTCTAGTGTTTCTATAACTGCCAATTTTGCTGCTTAGATTTACGAACGACAGTAAGAGTTTCGCAAAAAGAGTACATCTGGTAGACGAAGTTATATAAAAAAAGTAAACACGAATCCCTTTTATGTACCAGCACCTCCCTGTAATTAGCTCTCATTTTGTTCGCACCGGTGGACAATAAATGAGCGAGTAATAAGCGGTCATTAAAAGTCGAAAAACAAGATAGCAGACACTTTGTGAGCAAAAAACAGATGCCGTCCGCGCCACGAAGTCGAGACTGTGCGCTCACGCATGACCGCATGTACGAGCGGTAGTCGGTGTGACAGCATAGAAAAACCGAGAATAAAAAAAAAACACACTAAAAGATTACAGTGCAAGAAAAAAAATTCGTTGTATCCCCAAAGAGTTCCAGCACTTGCTTGCCCAGCTAGAACGTGTCGAAATATTTGCGCGGTTCACTGACAGACAGTGCCGAACATATAACGGTGTCCCAGATATCACGCAGCACGATTTAAAAAAAGAGGAACGGCGTTACGCGAATCAAACCTACAGCATATTGTTCCTAGTACACTAGAGTAACCACTGCTATTTTTTTCGTTAATGAGGTTTAATTAATTAGTCATAATTATATTTCTAACTCGACAAGTACTCGCCTAATTCTCAAAATGTCAATGAGGCCTATGTAGGCATCTTCAAATGGCATCTAACTGCGCTACTTTCAACGCTCCCACCCGCAAAGGAAACCAGCGCCCTCAAATAAGCTTACTGCAAACAACCGCTTTGCCTCTTGCCTGTTGCGAAAGACAGCGTTCCGCATTTTGGCAAGGGTACAGGTCGGGCGCCAGCGATATGCGTGCAATTTCGCTGGGATTCATTCCGTTCGATAGTACGCTGCAATCATCCATATCTCACGGCCGACTGTTCTCATTGATAACGCGGCAGGTGTTCTGAATACGGCCTGACTCTGTAAAGCCAAGCGGTGCGTTTCTAGGCCGGGAAGTGGCAGATAGGGCGATGCGTTTTTTTTTTCTGCATGTTTTCCTTGATACTCTCTGCCTCATAGGGAGCCTGTTTGAGGGCGCTGGTTCCCGACGCACGCAACACTCTAGTCACGTGTCACTTTTCATATTTCGCGGGCTTTCTTGATCAAGCGGAAAAAATGAGCGCGCAATTAGCACGTTGTTGAAAGTAGCGCAGTTAGATGCCATTTGAACATGCCTACATACGCCTCATTGACATTTTGACTATTAGGCGAGTACTTGTCGAGTTAGAAATATAATTATGACTAATTAATCATACTTCATTAACGGAAAAATAGCAGTGGCTACTCTAGTGTGCTAGGAACAATATGCTGTAGGTTTTATTCGCGTAACGCCGTTCCTCATTTTTTAAATCGTGCTGCGTGATAGCTGGGACACCCTGTATATCGACCACATGCGACACGTTCGCACCGCCGTATATTAACCTCATTGACCCTCAATGGATGAAACCTTTTCAGGACATCTCACAGACTCATTCCCTACCTAAACAGCATCACTTGATACGACATTCTGCGCGCCAGAGCGAAAATAAACGACTGCAACTGCAACCGCATTGCATACCTTCCATAGAAGCGCGGAGCTTCGCACATGCCAGTCGGTTGCCAGACCAGAGACGGCGCCGCCCGCTAGGCAATATGGCGGCGCCCACGAAAAAAAGGTCTATAAGTAGGTGGTGCTGTGAGAGCGCCGCGGCCGTGAAGTATGTGGTAGCTGGCGCCATCTAGAGAGATTAAACAATACTAAAAAAAAAGTCACAGTTTCGCCGCATGGGCGAAGCAATGAATGCGATAGCAAGAAAATATTACTATACGAAGTGAGGTTTGCCAATGGATACTCTCAGTTTGAACAGCGCTCCTGTTGCAAAGGCGGCCGAACCAGCGAAGGAAACTAGCGTGCTTCTAGTGTCGAGCTGTGACACTTGATAGTTCGCGCTCATCTTCTGTTGGTTCGTTTAGCGGCGTCCCTAGAGCTCGAGTGACTTTCGGACGCTCGGTAACATGAGCGCGGACATCACGGTGAAAGCGCGAAACATCCCTCTTCCCTCACCACGAGAAAACCGCGCGAGCGGGCAGCGGAAGGGCAAGGTTCTCTCTGCGCAAATATAAGAAGAAGCGAGCGAGCTCGCCGACTAGAGTCACCAGAAAAACTCCAGAGTATCGCATCTGTTTTCCGCGCGCCGCTGCCGACGTAATTGGCTTACTCGCATCACGTGACCTCTCGCCGCTATATCCCTTCCAAGCGCTTTGGGTGCAGGCGCGTTGAATGCAGAGCGCGGCCGGACATTTAGCAGTACCACGGTCCCTAGAAGTACTTCGTCGCTCTTTTAAACGCGTCATGCAGATGCCAGAGAATAGCTCACCAGTAACCGAACGTTGCTGGTGAGCTACTCCGGGAATTTCGTATATTTTTGCATTCCGTGTGGGAAACATTAACGTCAAAGAGCGTCGTTGTACGTGGCTGCATAGTTAGCCGTGGAATGAATTCGCCCCCCTCGAAGAACACTCCTTTCTGCAGTTAACTACACAAACTTTGCTGGAAAAGCTCTCATGCAGCAGGATACTTCACCTTTTCGGTTCGCTATGTTCAGCGATATTGAAAACTACATACTACAAACCTTTCCATTTGCTCGGCTGTTTATATCTCGATCTGTTGAACAGATTGTGCATGCATTTCGAGTTATAAGCGTGTCACTGCCTACTATAAGCTTAACTGCTTCCAGGAGGCAGTTAAGACAAGAGGTGAAAAGGCAAGAGAAGAGGCGAAAAGCAGATTTCGCCGTTTGACTGCAGGCACTCAATAATAATAATAGGTGGGGTTTAACGTCCCAAAACCACGATTTGATTATGAGAGACGCCGTAGTGGAGGGCTCCGGAAATTTTAACCACCTGGGGTTCTTTAACGTGCACCTAAATCTAAGTACACGGGCCTCAGACATTTTCGCCTCCATCGAAAATGCAGCCGCCGCGGCCGGGATTCGATCCCGCGACCTTCGGGTCAGCAGTCGAGCGCCATAACCACTAGACCACCGAGGCGGGGCTTGCGGGCATTCATAGATTGTGAAAAGGAGCATAGCGACAGCGTGCCTCCTGGAGGCAGTTAAAAAATCATGCTTTCACACTATCGAAGCGGGAGTGAGCATGCAGGTGCAGCGCCTCGAAAAGAGTGGGTACCCACGTTACTTGTTGATAGCAATAATGTCGTCCCTTGTGCTAAGGCAAGCAAAAGAAAAACTGCCAAAAGAAAAAAGGCCACGTTTCATCACAATACCATACATGCACACAGTGGCACACCGAATGAAGAAGGTTGCTCAAAAGTACGGCGTGAGGACGGTATTCACTGCGCCGAAAAAGCTCATAGGATTGTGCGCAAAAGTGAACGGTGAACAAGACAGAAAAAAAGAAGCGGCGTGCTCTACCAGACATGCGAAGAAGTTCGTTGAATGCGCGAAAAAATTGGGGGACCCTTAAGCTTTGCCTTTAAGAGTTGAACGCAATAGCGAAATCCGGCCCCTAGTGCGCAGTTCTACCACTAAGTGCATACTTATTAATGTGTTTTGTTACGCGCACACACACACACACACACACACACACACACACACACACACACACACACACGCGCGCGCGCGCGCGCGCGCGAATGGCACAGGTTTTCGATCTAAAGCAAGAGTCGCACGGCCTCTAAGATACACGCCGCGCGCTCGCCATCTCGGAGGCCATGAAGAGTCTCACAATGCCTCACAGATGGCAGCACATTATCTAGCGTTTGCTGTTTGCTTGTTGATATGTTTTCCGCTAGATGGACATAGTTGTCCATTTTTAGAGCTGTTTGAAAGTTCGTGTGTGTTTTTAGCGGCGATGGCTGCACTATCCCGGCCTTTTTCGACGTAGTTTGATGGTCTCCCAAATGCGCCTACAAATCGCCGAATGGGCTCGTTTTCGTCGTGACACCTGTCGAACAAAATGCATTAAGGAGACTCCTTTTACTACATAGCATTTATGTAGTGTTTTTTTTCCGAAGTAGCTGCAAGTAACCTCGTGGCTTCGTGGTAGGACACGTGCTTGCCACGCGAACGGCCCGGGTTCGATCCTCAATGAAACCGAAATTGTTATTATTTATTTTATTTGCTGCTTTCTCGATTTTTCGCTCACGGTCGATTTTTCGCTCACAACCAACGGTGCCGACACCGTCAACGGAATTTCTGCGACACGAGCTCTCTAACGCTATCGCGTTAAAACGTCGTGTACAGGATCCCACTGTCCTGCGGTGCTCATTACGTTGGACAGACGGGAAGGTGCGTCAACGAGAGGCTGCGGGAGCACTGGTACAACTGCGGCCTCCATCAAGCTCCAGGGCATCTGGCGACACACTGCAGCATGTTCCCGTGTAGCCCTGTGTTTTAAGAAACTGAAATTGTGCACAGGTCGAACAAGCAGACGAAGAGAGAGGTCGACGAAGCCTTCACTATAAAAATGGCAGCAGAGGGCGCGTGTGTAAGCCCGCCGTCGATAGCGCTCAGCCAAAAGGAAATTGCGCTGATAAACCAGGACAGGTGGCGTCGGTAGCTTCAGCAGTTCTGCGCACGCGTGGGGTCACTGCATATATTTCATGTTCATCTACGCATTAAACAGTTGTTGGTTTGGGCTGATGTGTTTTGTACGTCCTTCATCGCCGTCTTCAGTTCGTTTTTGTAAAGTTTGCGCAAAAAACGTTGATCACGTCCAACCAACTAACCTATTACCAAGTTTTTGATAAGTAGTCACGTGAACAGGAAACCTATTTTTCGCTTAGAATTTCACTCACTAAGCATTAGCCTAAGACAATCGAAGGCGAAAGCCATCTTTTAAACAACGAAACTGTTCTAGCTCGGCGTAAAATGTCGTGACCAAAAATTATCATAATCACGAACCAGCACTCGCTCTTTTCGTCCTCTTCAGGCTTCGTCCTCTTCTGCTTCTCTCCCAGAACACGTGCGCCGATCTTGTCCGGCATATAGCAAGGGGGAAGCACAAAGCGAAGGAGTGATGCGAGGGTGAGGAGAAGGAAGAACAAAGAAAGAAACGGAGAGACAAAAAGAAAGAACGATATAAAAAATGAAAATCTTGGCGAAAAAGAAAACTCCTCATGAACCGGCAAGATGCGAAGCCGCGCAACCACGAGCCAAAGGTTCTAACCACTCGGCTATCCATGTCCGCTGACAGAACGTAAACTAGCCTTATATGGTATCGTACAGCAAGTGGTAAAAAAAAAAGGTAGGAAATGGTGAGGAGGAGACATGTGAGGCTGAGGAGGAGGGTAAGAAGGAGGGAATAGAGTAAAAATAGCATATACACAATGAGAAAGAGAGAAATAAACAGAATGAAATGCAGAAAGAGAAAGAAACAGAGAGAGAGAGAGAGAGAAAAAAGACAGAAAGAATTAGGAAGCAAGCGAGAAATAGAGAGAGAGTGAGACAAAGATAGAAAAGAAAGAGAAAGAAAAATACAAAGAAAAAAGAAAAGAAATAGAAAGGAAAAGAGAGAGAAAGGAATAGAAATAAGAAGAGCCAAAAAGGACAGATACACAGAGAAAAATGAGAAAAAGAAAGATAGGGAGAAAGAGCAAACTAAAGAGAAACAAGAAAGACCGCCCAGCTCTACAGAGAATTATAGAGAAACTGGTTGACCGGTGAGCGGCGCAAGCTTTACGCGATTTAGTACAATTGTCCCGAATTTTAACGCGACAGCGTAAAAGAGCTTGTTTCGCAGAAATTCCGGTGTCGGTGTCGGCGTCGTTGGTTGTGAGCGAAACGCCAGCGTTGTCCGTGACCGAAAAGTTGAGAAAGGTGTAAATAAATTAAATAATATAAATCTTTGCTTCCACTGATAATCAAGCCCACGCCTTCTGCGTGGCAAGTAGGCGTTCTACTACAGAACGACGCCATTGCTTGAAACTATCTAAAAAAAAAAAACAGTATATGAATGTCATGTAGTCGGAGGGCTCTCCTTAACGCATGTGATACTGCGTGGCAGAAGCGTAGAATTGCGCCAGGCTTTAAAAACTCGGAGGACGCTTGAACTTGGCCTTCAAGAGTGGAACGCCATAGCGAAATCAGGCCGCGTGTGCATCGGCTCAACCGTGCCGCAATTAAACGAACGTCTGTGCGCGTAACATTGGCAATTTCAAGCTCTCCTAGAATGTCCACTGCAATTACAGTTGCAAAGTGCCCACTACGCCATAATTCTTCCTTTTGCGAATCAGCGAAGGGCCCACCACGCCTCCGTAAGGCAACACGCGAACCTATAGGCACCGCTCAGTTTCTTGATGCTTTTGCTGCTGATGATGATTAAATATGTGTGAGCACTTTGTAATGAGTAAGCCATTAAAACACCCGCTCATTGTGCAATTCATACGTTTTAACGCCTGGCGCGATTCTACGCTTCTTCCACAGAATATTACATGCGTTAAGGAGACTCCTCCCACTCAAGGAGGTTCTCTTTTTTTAACCTCCTTGCTCCCACTACATGATATTCATATAGTGTTATTTTTTCCGAGGTAGCTTCAAATAATAGCGTGGCTCTGTGGTAGAACACCTGTTTGCCGCGCAGACGTTCTGGGTTCCGATTGTCACTCGAACCAAAGTTTTTTTATTGTTTATTATATTTGCATCTTACTTGATTTTTCGGTCATGGATAATGCTCATTTTTCGCTCACAACCAACGACGCCTACACAGACACTGGCGCTGACACCAGAATTTCTGCGAAACAAGCTTTTTAACGCTATCGCGTTAAAACATGTGAATTGCGCAACGAAAGGTGTTTTGAAGGCTCACCCATTACAAAACCGTCAGACATATTTAATCATCATCATCAGCTAAAGCATCAACAAAATGAGCAGCTGCGTAGCTTCACGTGTTGCTTTACGGATGCGTAGTAGGCCTCTGGTGATTCTGAAAAGGAATTATGGCGTAGTGAGCACTGCGCACTGTACCTGCAGTAGGCATTTCTAAGATAGCCTGAACCGGCCAATGTTACGGGCACAGATGTTTCATTCCTTGCGGCGCGCGGCGCGGTTCAGGCATGCACTGAAAACCGAAGGGAGGCTAGGAGTTGAGAATGAGAAGACGATGCGCACGGGGTTCGATTAAGCTATGGTGTTCTACTCTTGAAGGCGAAGCTCAAGCGTCTTCCATGCTTTCTTTAGGGGCGAAGCTCCTTATGCCGTGGGTCTGTCCATCATCCGTTTGTTTGTAGCGCTGTAGTAGCCACCTCTAGCTAGTGAGAAGTGCGCGTTCTGGTATGCAGTAGAAGAAGAAGACGACGTTGACGAGTGAGACTCTCGTGCGTGTTCGCCTGTGAGAAGACGACGTTGACGAGTGACTTTCTCGTGCGTGTTCGCCTGTGTGGCGTTCTTTCTTCTTTACTACGTCTCGTGTTTTCAACGACACCCGAAGACAACATTTCAGAAGTAACCCGCCATGAGGCTCCCTCTTGGCACGCTTTCTCTTTAGCTCGGAGTCGCCAGATGGAAAACAAGGCTGCGGAACGGAGGGCGCGGAAGGCGGCGGCAGCGCGCGCTCGCAGACAGAATCCTGAGGTGAGAGCCCGCGAGGCCGAAGCTGCACGTCGACGCCGCGAAGCAGATTCCGCCGTTCGAGACCGCGAAGCCGAAGCTGCTCGACAAGCTGCATGGCTGCGGCGAGAAGACCCCGCGGTTCGAGCCCGCGAGGCCGAAGCTGCTCGACAAGCTGCACGGCTGCGGCGCGAAGACCCCGCCGTTCGAGCCCACGAGGCCGAAGCTGCACGGCTGCGGCGCGAATCGGATCTTCAAAATGTGAAGGACCGTGAAGCGGCGAGAAAGCGCGCGTACCGGCAGGCAGAGCCCGAGGCTGTGCGAGCACGTGAAGTGGCTGCAAAACGCATCAGGCGGGCTCTGCCTGAAGGCGCCGACGGGCGCTTCCAGCGGCACTTCCTTGACAACAGTTTCGGCCATAGTCGCGGCGTGTGCAACAGATTGTGGTTCTGTAACAATCTAGTCACAGTACCTTCCATCAAGAAGGACCACGCTCGCGCCAATGCCATCGCCGTGCCGCAGCGCGAGTTCGCTTCGCCCCACTCATCATCATTCAGCACGTGGATATGCTGTGATTTTTTTAGGGGCGTAGCTCCTCTTAGTCTAACCTTGTCACGTCTCTGTTGTCCGGCGTCAACGGCAGTATCTCTGTCCGGCGTAAACGGCAGATGGCGCTGTCTCATAGAAGTACATACAAACTGCAGTTCAGGGACGATATTCTAGATGCCGCTGTACACAATCCGTGTCGTCATCACGATTTCTCGTCTCATTTCCTAGATGGCGTTGGTCCAATAGAATTGTATGCAATATGGCGCTTGTGTGAATCGACACTAGATGGCGCTAGAAGTGCCGCTGCTCTCCGATTGGCTGCTGCGCGGGCTTCGCGGGGATGCGCGGGGAGCGAGCGCCTCTCTCATTCTCCTGGATCGTCGCCGTGCATGTCGGATCGTTGGTGGAGCATGAACGATGCGCAGCGGCGGGCGCTCGCTTGGCGGCAGCCAGCTGGATGCCGAGACGGTGCGCCAAGGACGCCGCTGCGAAACGGGCTCAACGAGAAGCCGATCCCGAGACCATGATTGCTTCAGGAGCTTCCCCCAAGCTCTTCATCATTCACCCGTGGATATGCTGTAATTTTTTTGTTGTTCTTTTTCGTGTCAGTCGATGTATCGACCCTCCCCCCCCCCCCTCCTGATGAAGCTGTCTTCTCTAACGTGGTTTTGCACAGCCCCCGTGATCTGCCCACCCTTGACCAAGCGATGATGTCATGTGATGACGCCATGATGTCTGATAGTTTGGCGATCTGTGACGCCATCACAATTTCATGATTTCTTGCATTCCTCGTGTTAACGGCGCGGAACGCCGACAGTCAATTTTCGCTTTGAATGAGGCATCTAAGGCTTTCGCCATAATAGGGAGTTTGAGAATTGGTGCGCCAGTAGGGCCCGCGCGTCTCGCTTGATTTTAATTTCGCCTCGTGTGCCACCCCTCGCATTTTACTCAACGCAGCTTGCGTTTGACGCAATTGTCAATTCTGCTGCTCCTTCGAACGCAAGAGCAGCCTACCCAACGCAGCTTGGGCATCCAGTGTCTTGCGTCCCCAATTCTCAACCTCTCTAATAAATAGACGACGATGTTATTATATACTATGGGAGGGCAGTGAGCTCTACCTCAACAGTCTAAGGAGAGGGATATATATCGACAATGAGCGAACGCCACTGAAGCCGAATGACAGCTCGAGCTGCTTAACTATTTCATCTTTAAAAACACCGTGTTTGCTCTGGTTAGGTACCAGAATTCTTTTCTATAGCTGAATGGCATTATGAGAAACGACGATGTAGTATTCCTAGATTTAATGCCATTCATCAGCCTTCATATTCTTTTAGCTAAAATCTTAGAATCCGAGGTTAACTAAGGTTGACGGCGTACTATTATAATGATTATTCCGAATGAATACCTCCTGTAGATATATATTTTGCTTGATAAAAGAAGGATGCGGCCGTTCCTGTCGTGCTGGAACACACGAGCACGGACGCTGTCGTTGAGTTTCGTCCCTGTGGGCGCTAGTACTCGCACCGCGCTTGTAAGCGAAGCACGTGTTTCGGGGGAGAAAAAGGAAGCGAGCGGCAAACAATTACTGCGGAGGTGTTATCGTTCGCCATCCGTGGTGTTCGCTAAAACTCACGAGATCGACCGCGGAGATGAGATGTCGCTAAAGGCAACGTTTATAGAACAAGGTAAGTTGCTAAACTCCCCACGTCAGCCAACCCGTCGCGCGGCGCTGGGACAGTTTCTGGTTTGGTGGCGCTGGCGGCGCAACAAGCTACCGCTAGCACACGAAAACACGTAGTCTGCGTAGCAAACGCCGGGGCAGCCGTTGAGAAAGGGCTCCGTTGTTTACGCTGCAACGTAAAACTAAGTAATATTTAGCAGCGGTAAGGCAAAGCCATAAAACTATGGCTTTCTAGACTGCCCAAGATAACTGACGCTTGATAGCATAGCATACGAGTCTGTTCCATTGCCATATAAGAAATTAACTATGTGGCACATTTTCGTAGCGTAATTGTTTAGCTAATGTGAATACTTGGACGTGTTGGTGCTTATATCTTTTCGTTTTGGACTGCGCTAGTATTGCGTGGTGCTAACGAGTAAATCTTTGTCGTAAGTCAGTGTTGTTGCTTTTGTAATGCTTTTCGTGCTGCTCCGATACTTTTCTGCGCTATTTGTTTTTTCAATACTTCTTCACTTTCACTTTTTTAAAGTGAGGAGTTTTCATTCTGTACCGCGGCTGTCGTTACTTGTAATTATTGAGCGGTAAAATCGCCGTGCGTGTACTGCACGCCACAATTTCACTCCTGCTACACAAAGAAAAAGGGTATTTATTTTTAGCACGCAATGCAGAGAACCGATTTTTCAGATATTGCATGTATGGTGTGATGCACACAAACGGCACAACTTATTTACAGTCTCAGCCATTAAACCTTATCAATACAGCTCTAATTAACTGTAAAAAAGTATTTACAGCACAATTTTTGAATCACTCAAATCAAGGCAAGTTCGGGAATATCTGTGGGACGTATTCTTCGACGAGGCTCCTTTCCGCTGGCGATTTCAACCTGAATTCTTATCGTCGACCATGCGAGTGAACGTCTTCAGGATTTCTTCGTTATGAAAGGGCATATCACATAAAAGTGGTATGTCGGACAGTTGTTGTCCTCACAAGGAATGCCACGCCGCTCGCTGGTCAAGGTCACGCGGGGCACGAATAAGTTACCAGCCGTCTCGTATTTTGCGGGACTGTACCGACTTTTCATACAGCGTCCCGAGCCGTCCCTGTCGGGACAGCTGCATGTCCCGGATTTATTCGGGACCATCCAGTTATAACTTTTTATGTGATCCAACGCATGCCCGACAATGCGCGTCAGGCTGTAGAACACGAAGTTCTCACGAATAGCACGCACAAAGCAATGATGCAGTGGCTAGCGTCGGCGGCGAAGGGCTTCAGTTACTTTGGCTGAACTTCTGTGCGAAGCGCGACAAGTTCTGCAGGTACATTCTCCAGCAACAAGAAGTGTTGCGAGCAGCACGCAGCCAGCTTACGAGGCCGAAACAATAAAAAATTGATGTCTGGCAGCTATAGCACCGTTTAACCTGGATGCACCCACTTTGATGATTGGTGGTACATCTCCATCCCGACGACTAACGTCCATGTTAAATGATTAAACAAACCATTGTGGCAGCTGTAGTAGTAAACGGTGAAAGCGTAATCAAAGAACGAGGAGTGATAGCCAGAAGAGCGTCGCATATTGGACGCAGAACTTGGTCGCCATCCCGCGGCACGTTAAAATGTGATTGAGCACCACGCCCGGACTAGAGGGCAACGCAAAGCGCGTCGTGCTGCCCCGGTAGCCCGGCAGCGACTTTTCTCGGGGCGAGCGCGTCAGCGGGGAACGCGGTGTTACAGCCAGGTGAGGCAGGCGCGCTTCGCAGAGCTATTTTTAGGGGCGAAGCTCCTTAAGACGGGACCCGTTCGTCCCTCGTAGTCGTAGTCGTAGTGCGTAACCAGTCTTACGCTTTGACCTCCAAGGTGGTGCCGGTGGGAGATTTTTCCTGTGCGTTGTTGAACAATAAAAAATTCGCAGCGGTAGCTAAAAGCCGACTTCTTCTGTCTCTCATTCCCATTAGCAGTCATTCTTTACCTCCAAGGTAGTGCCTGGTGAGATTTCTCCTGTGCGTGATTAAACAATAAAAATTTTGTTCAAAACGCCGTTGATTGATGAAATAAACCAACGAAAGACACCAGATGTTTTGTAAAAGCAAAACGGAAGAACGCCAGATGTTTCTAAAGCAAAACGAAAAGACGCCAGCTGCTTAACGAAAGACGCCAGATGTTTTCTAAAGCAATGGTTTTCTAAACAATGAAAATTCACAGCGTACATGTAAAATTAAAGTGAGCTGCAAGTCGTCATAACTCATCGAACCTTTAGTATAAACGCGCCCGATCTCACGTCGGTGATGATGTACTGGGCAGAATTCACGGAAGATTCACGGTTTACCGATGAACCTCCGCAGCTTCGCCCACTCATCATCATTCACTCCGTGGATATGCTGTGATTTTTTTGTTTGGATAAGCGTGATGCTACGAGCGAGGCCGACGCTTTTGCGACGCTTGCGCTAAGATCGCCACCTCGCGGTGTGTTAAGGCCTTGACAAAATTGAACTTCTCTTGAAAACACGCCGAATGGGACGGATGTGTAACGCGTTGCAGGTGCTGATCGTGGAGGCCACAGTAATGAAGAATTGCTTCACTTTACCGCTACCAGAGGGCAACACCACCCCGCCGATCGGGAGAGTGGTAGATATAAAAGGCGCGTTTGTAAAGCCTTTAGAGTCTGTGACCGTGGCGCAGTGGATAGCCTGCCCGGCATCTGTTGATGCGGACCGAGCGGTCGTGGGTTCGAGGCCCATACATTGAACTTTTTTTCTTTGCCATCTGATCTTGTAAACTTTTTCGACGTCATTTCGGTGACGGAAATACGTCACTGAAATCTTGGCGGACTCCGGCATAAAACACTTTCGTGTTAAAAACACCGCCCCCCACCCCCACCCACCCCGACTCCCTTCATTGAAGAGTCGGTAACCCTATCCACTAAAGAAATGTCGTGGTGTCCTGGAACACAACATGTCGGCATGGTGAAGACACGCAGCATATCCGAAGCACAATAGAAAGCTCCGAACTATTCCCGCAGAAAGCAGCCTCCACGGATACTGACGCGACGCGCCGCAACGCCGGCTGAAGAGAGCGGAGTGAGTGAATCCTGTTGCGACAGCAGCGCCACATTTGTCGCTGATGGCGGCGGAGCCGCGCAACAACCCTCAGTTTTGCAACTGACCTGGTTCTATAAACGTTGGCTAAAGGGATTAGTGAATAAAGAAATAAAGAAAACAAAATAAGTGTCTTTAGCGAGACGGGGTTTCAACCCGGGTCCTCATGGTCCGAAGACAAGCGTCATAACCATTGTACTGTATTTTCCACGCTTGTACAAGATGAATTTATGAGAAGCATATGAATGCGCGGTACCGACGATCACGTGACCAAGGGGAACGAGGGAGTCTCGCGAGAAGGGAAAGGAAAGGTGGTCACGTGATCGACCACGGAGGATAGCGAATGGCGTTTGAGGCAAGTACGTCAAACGGAGAGGAAGCAACTAGACTTCCACGTCCTCGTTGTACGGCTTGTCTGGAGCGAATGGGTTGCACGGTGGCGGAGTCGGTGTGTTTGACGCACACATGGGTACTCCGCGGGTGGGACCCACACATTCCTGCATTGTCTGCTCTCGCACCCGGCATTCACGAGAGTTGTGGCCGTGGTGGAACGCTACCAGCGCGGCGGTGGATGTCATGCACAACAGCAGCGCTCGCAAAGCTGCTTGCGTTCCAGCGCACCCTTATAGTCCTACGCGTTTTGTGCGAATGGGAGGATGCCATAAGGCGCGGCCGCGCCGGATCGCTACCGTAGTCTCCAAGCGCGGCCGTGAATCAGCATATCGTCGCTCGGGATCTACATGGATTAACCTGAAGAACAAAGAAACAACAAAGAAATCCAATGAAAACCTTGCCGAAACTTAGGAGCAGAATGTAATGCCTGACAAAAGGGGTGGGGGCTTCGCTGTTTCACGGTTTTCATGGCGTGGCTGGCGTGAACTTACGCATCCTCTGATCGCTCGCGCGTCGTCGCACGAAAGGAAACGCTGCTTTGAAAAAAAATTCTGGACTGAGCCCGACCTTATCTCAAACTTATAACCTTGCCAGCTGATACGGAGCACAAGCGCTTTTCACCGTTAATGTAAATGTGAATGCTGGATTTGTTATAAAGTATGAGATCCTCGTTCCCGATGAAAATAACGCATCCATGAGAGTATTCAACACGTTATCTCTAATCATATCTTCTAAGACTATAAAGGCTTCTTAAAAATCAGGAACACATCAGCCTATGTACTTTAAAACCTCCTCCGTCGGTTCGACCAGCGTTGTACGAAAAGGCTTACCAAGGAACGACGTTCCAGAAACTAGTTCCTTTTGTGAGGAGTGGAGGAACGCCACCGTTCCATTCAGCATCGGTGGAACTGTAACGGAAACTCGTTACGTTTACGAAAGAACGGCAGATGGAACGGCGTTACTGCTGTAAGTGTTCTACGGCACTGAACAGGCGCACACGCGCGGCACATCATGCAGAACAAGGCGGATGGGCGCAAAAAAAAAAAGGTACCGCTCCCCTGTCACATGACTATGGTGCATCCTGGTTTTCACTTCAAGGCGCCCGCCAGGGGCGCAGGGAAGCGCGCGACGCCGAGACCGACCACGTGCGAGAGGAACATTTGTTTTTTTCTTACAGTAGAGCTCTTATGCTCGAGGTTTGCCGTGTCTCGTAGGCCTTTATCTATACAGAAAGAAAGTTATCATCATGAACCGGCGCGCGCTCTCTTCGTGCGCCGGTTCATCATGCGGTTCATGATGACACGTGCGCCGATTTGTCCGGCGTGGAAGGCAATAACTTTCATAGGCGAGAGAACAAGTACAGAGAGAGAGAAAGAAAGAGACAGAGAAAGACAGAAATTCTTGGCGCAAGAAAAGTTCTCGGATAGGTGATATTGGAACCAGCGTGTACACGACCCGAAGGCGAGCGTCTAACCACTCGGCTCTCTCGTTTTTTTTTTTCTTTCGTGGTATTTATTCAACATAGGTATGACACTTGGAAGCAATTCAATACAGACCGAGAACTAACACATTCATTATGCTCTCATAGCGGCACAGTGACGAACACCTAGAACTGAAGAATTCGCATTCGACTCCAGAGCGAATACATGAAGTAACGGCCTTTTCCAATTATACACTAGAACGGCGGTAAAAGTAAACACCTCACCAGTGCAATATACCATTCTAGCTGACTTTCCATTTGCTCGTATACATTTCTTAGCTGAGTGACCATCATTTATAATGAAGTGGTAGTTGAGAAAATTATTGGCTCTGCGTTTCTCTGTAATGCGCGCACGCGCCAGCAGAGCATAGAATAGCCTTGTGTAGTATAGCATATAGCCAGGAGGTGGGAAAGAAAAGTTAGGGTGAGGAGAAGGGAAAGCAGGAAGGGAGAACTAGTATAGATAGAGACAGAGACAGAAAAATAGAAAAATAGAAAGAAGGGGAGAGATATCAAAAAAGGGGAGAAAGAGAGAAAAAAGATAGAGCGCGAGACAACGACTACAGATAGAGAGAGGTCGAGAAAGAATGGGATATAAAAAATAGAAATAGAAAAATAGAGAGAAAGAAAGGGAAGAAAGAGAGGAAAAGACAGAGAAAAAAAATATGCTGAAATATGTTCGCCGACTGCGAACAGGGAACTTCACTAAGTTGCAAATGTGTATCCTGGACATTATTGTCTACTCAGTTTGAAATATCGAATCATCACTCATTAAACGACCAAGTATTGTTCCTTTCGATGTGGTTTCCTGTGCAAGATATTTAATTATATTAGTGCGTGTATGGAGATATCTATTTCAATATCTGAAGCTCAGCATCCCGGCTGCTTATTTGTAGACCGAAGTGCCCCATGCGTTGGACTTGTCATAGACGAGCACCAAATGAGCGTTTATTCATATTCCTTTTGCATCTGTATAACCAAATGTCGGCGATGTCAAATTCGAATAATACATGTAGCTAGATGTGATCTCTAAATTGCTCACTGTATTTCGCCTCAGGGTTACCTGACACCATATTTCAAATAAAGAGTCAAATATAACGCTAATGTAACGACACGTTGGAATTTTAGAAATCTAACTGTAACGAGTTCCTTTCGCATTAAAGGAACTTGTAACGGGAACTCGTTTCTAATTTGGAAAGGAAGGAGGAACGAGCTTTCGTTACTGTTTTAGAGGAACGTGTACAACACTGCTTAGGACCTAGCTTTTTCGTCCACTCTCACTGTCGGGTGTCACGGTATATAGAAAACCGTGCCTACAGTCTAAACATATATGTGTGTATGTGAACAAAAAAAAAAGGTTTACAACAGACGAGCATCAATCATAATTTTGACAGAGCAATTTAAAACACCCACAAGCACAAACCCTTTATACTACTCAGCGATTTCAACGCAGAGAGAGTGATCCATTATTTTAACAGCAGAGCTGTTTGAGCCGACGGCCAGTCCGTAATCTGTAACCAAAAACTATCATTATCATGAACGGTCATCTGCTCTCTTCGCCCGCTCTTCATCATCATATACTCTCCCAGAACAAGGTGCGCCGATTTGTCTGGCGTAGCACGGAATAACTCTGATGGGCGAGAGAACGAGTACAGAGAGAGAGGGAGGTAGAAAGAAAGAGATCGAAAGAAAGAGAAATAGATCGAATCTTGGCGAAAAAAATTCATGATGACGAGGGATTCGAACTCTCGTGCCCTCAGTGCGAAGGCCAGCATTACCCGCCATGGTGGTCTAGTGGTTGCGGTGCCCGACTGCTGAACCAAAGGTCACGGGATCGAGTCCCGGCCGCAGCGGCCGCAGCGGACGCATTTTCGATGGAGTCGAAAATGTTTGAGGCCCGTGTACTCAGATTGAGGTGTACAGGTTAAAGAACCCCACGTGGTCGAAATTTCCGGAGCTCCCTACTACGGCGTCCAGCATATCGATATGCTGGACGCCGTATATATGAAGGCGATCATCGTAAGCACTCGGCTATGCAGGCACGCTAGCGGAGCCTCGTATAGTCACCATATCATCAGCCTGACTACGCCCACTGCGGAGCAAAGGCCTCTCCCACGTTCCGCCGATCAACGCGGTCCTGTGCTTTCTGCTGCCACGTTATACCCGCATAATTCTTAATATCATCTGCGCAACTAGCTTTCTTGCACTGTAAAGTATACGATACCAAAGGGGTGGGAAAGGGAAGATATAGTGAAAAGGAGAAATGTGAGGGTGAGGTGGAGGGGAGAGAGGAAAGCATAGAAAGGAAGAAATAGAGAGAACGAAAGGGAAGACAAACAGAGAGAGAAAGAAAGATGAAGCGAGGGAGAAAAGGAAGAAAGAAAGACAGAAGGAGCGAGAAATAGAAAGAAGTGTATACAGAGAGAAAGAAATAGAAATAAACAGACAAAGATAGAAGAGAGGAAAACAAAGAAATGGACGAATAAATAAAGAGAAACAAAGAAGGCGGCCCAGCTCCGCACTTCCTTCTGGATTGGCATCGTTAGTGCAAAGCTGACTTTCTTTCTTTTTCGTGAAATACATTATTAGCCTTCGTAGCTTCAGCTCCACGCAAAGAGCGAAAGTAATAAACGATCTACACTTTGTAGCACTCTATGAAGCGAGATATAGATAGAAAGATAGAGCGAATTTATTAGAAGGCAGGGAGGACGGCCTGAGCTTGAGCGCTCTAGCCTGCTACTCTGCACAGGGGAAAAGTGGAAGAGGAAAAAAGAGTAATGAAGATGATGATCTTATCGGCCATGCGGACAACCCGAACTGTAAGCGCTGCCAAGTAGATGAAACTTTCACCCATATATAGTGCGACTGCCCTCTGTACGTGCCGCAACGGAAGACGCTGGCTTCAACGTTGGCCGGCATCGTTGTGAACCATGGAGGAAGGAAAAAACTAAGGAGAGGCCCTGACGTCACATTCGTGAAGCCTCCACATCGCAAACACCCGCATCGCCTCCTAGCGAAGGCACAGCGAAACATTTCGCGATTTCCGTCGCGACGTTTGCAAGCGCATGCGCGCATCGCGAAACTTTGCAGCCTTTTTGTTTGTTTGTTTGTTTTTTCGCCGTGCAAGCGGTGTAGTCGATTCACGCATGCTGCTCTTTGTGTGTGTTCTTTAGGAAAGCTACGCAATGCCCAGCTGTTGCGTATACCCGGTGCAAATCGCGTGCACGCGGACAGTACCGGGTGTCACTTTTCATGTGTACGTATACGTTCGCTTCATTGCTGATCACTAAGGCTTGGTATTTGCGTGCGAAGCTCTCGGATGTGCGCTCTGTTGCCTGTTACTCATTCTGTAAACTCAGAACTCATGTGAACTTTTGTTTTTGGCGTCTGACGCGCCGTACATAACATGCGCTGAAGGCATCGTACGTTTTAGAGGCTGTGTCGTTCAACGAAAGGGCAATAAACTTTTGTTGTTATTATCGGACTACGTGATGTATGTATTGTTCGGTGTGCGCTCGCTGCGTGCTTGTGTTGTGTGCGCACTGGAATTACAAACTTTACGTGCACGATCGCCTATACAGTTCAGCGGTGTCCTCTTTTCGAAGTTACGTCAACTATAGGTTGGCGTTGCGCCGCAACCGCTAATCGGGTAATAGATCGGGAAATCGGGCTACGAGAACGGAAAAGGGATCTAACGCCCAGTAGAACGCGTAAGTCACTGCTAGGTGAGTCCGAATACGATGATGCAGGGGCTGAATGTTTTTGATTATGGCACGTACCGGAACTTTCTGTACTGTTGCACAAAAACGCTCCACGAAGAATTTCTTCACGCAGTGCTCGGGCCTGCCACGCACGAACAGCCTGGTAAACGTCTGCTTGCAACGTTTTACTACGTGCAAACCGCACAATACGCGCTAAGTTTACGCCGGGACTACAAATCTGAGCAGAAGCGAATCACCGCGGAGAGCATGCCGCGGGGCGTCTGCGGTTTTGTTTGCCCCATACCGGTTTGTTTGCCCCATAAATCTGACGTCACTTCCGCCACACTTTTCGCAATGCATTGGGATACGATAGGGCCTCTCCTGAGTTTTCCTTCCTCCATGGTTGTGAACACTCTAATTGAAAGTAATCTATTGTCCGCAATGTCCGACCAGAAAGCATCAACGACTGCTACAAGGGCATTTATAGATTTTCTCAATCGTACAGGACTTGACAATAGACTTTAAGAAGACCACTGTGTTAGTGGTTATTATACATGTATGAAGCGAGGTATGTGCTTTCACCAAGGCAGGTGAGTGGGTGGTGGCCGCAACATCGTACGCAATATTGTTCAAGTCTCAGGCTGTGCGAGGAATTAGAGAAGGTGCAAATGCGACAGGACGCCATCGAGGCGCGGGCTACGTTTAAAGAACAGTCCGCTTCCGACAAATGGCGACGGCGTGCCGAAGATGGGTTTCCTCGTACTTTTCATTCTGGTTCTAGTATATAGCGTTGGCTTTTAAATGTAGTCATGTAATCACATAACGATTGATTGTATTGTTGACTTCCTTATTATGCGGTCTTTTTTTTTTTAAGGCGAAAGCCTTAAATGCCTCGTCAAACGCGAAATTTGACCGCCGGAGTCACCACGAGTAATGCAAAAAAAAAAAAAATCATCGTGTTATGACGTCACCATATGAAGTCGTCATGACGGCACATATCGGAAAAACTTGTGCCGCTACCGGCAGCAGCACGGTGGTCGTGGCAGCGAGCGAAGTCCGTTTGAATTTCGGTGTTGCCCTTGATTTGGTGCTTATGTAGTTAGTACGTAGCTTGAACCTAATCGGTGAAGAGGTGCAGTGGATTGAGATCGCTGCTAAGCCGGAGCACAGCGCATCACGACTGTGCACCGTCAGTTCCTGAGCGCCGGCAATTTTGCAAGGAAAGCATTCCTACAAAGAAACATGAACACGATCTTGACGTGAAGCACCGCGACGGATTTGTGGATTGTGCGCGGGGTGTCGTGTACATGATCCCTTTCAACTGCGGTGGTTGCCACGTGGTTCAAACCAGCAGATGTCTGACTGATCGCCTGCAAAAGCACGCCAAATGTTAGAAACGAAGGAGATGGTTCTAGCCATGTATTGTAGCGCATGTGGATGCACCTCCGCGCCTCCGTGTTCCACCAAGCTAAGGTGATTTGCTCGCACGCGGACAACCATCATCAATGTGGAAGCAGCATGTATGGCTCGGGAAGGATGCCCACGCATAAGTAAAACAGCTGGCATTCTTGAAGACGCCGGCGCCAACGGTGGGGGTGTTTTTGTACTTAACGTTTAACATTCCTTGTTATGTTCTTTATTCTTTTTTTCTTCTCTTCTTACAAAATGTCTGCAGGAAACAATAAACTTTCAATTGGCAGTAAGCGCTCGTCTTCGTCTCTCTCTGTCCCTCGTGCTGCTTCGCGCGGCACCGCATTAACAAAAATGGAAGTTCAACTAACCCAAACCCCCAAACCACTAAACTCGTCGTCGGTAAAGTTCGCCTTGTCTCACGCCTTGACTTGCGTGTTTTGTATACCAATATCGGTTATTGGAGCTTATTGCTGCGCCACCAGATGGCGCGAAGCAACATTGAAAGGCGTTTTGGTGTTTGGTGTTGCTAGAGGACGGACGTGTTTTTCGTGGGCTCCGGAATGACAGCGTCAGATAAGTGTTTTTTTTTTTTTTTTTGCATGATTCGAGCTTGTTTTTTTAGTTAATCCACTAGATTGCAGCTTAATAGAGCTTACAACTTTGTACAGTTGGTACAAAGTGGTGTGACAGTCGCCTCGGGTGTTTTTTTTTGGTTTTTTTTTTAAATATTTGTTTGTTCGGCCACCACGTGGCTGAAAGGTGCACAGGTGCTTTGACGTGTAACGTACTTGCGGAGTTTTGTGATATCATTTTGCTTTAAGTGTATCTAATCCACCGTGTGAACGATCTATAGCCATGGTCAAAAAGACCGTAAAGTGTTCAGGATGCGGAATGGGGCGGAAAATAGAGGTTTGTGAGGATGAGACGACAGAGACAGCTGACTCCAAGTGTAAGCAATGCGAGTTAGAGGCGAAAATGGAAATAATGATGGCCGCCCAGAATGAGCTCATGGTGAGAATCTCCGAGCTGGAGAAAGCGGTAGCGACAGAGCGGGAAAAAACGATGGCTATGGCGGAAAGGCTTAAGTCAGCCGAGGAGGGATTAGCAAAGGTAGCCATGCCAGCAAAGGTAGCAAGCGACAGCGGCAACAATGGGGCATCGACCCCGACAGTGGTAGGCGCGAAGGGGGGAAACAGGTTTGGAAAAGACAGGTGCAAGGGTCACAGGACCCACTTTCCGCGAAGTAGTCTTGGGAACGGGAGGGGACAAAACAACAGCAGTAGCACGCGCTAGTAACGGGGGCAGTGGCCAGGTGCGGGAGAGTCCAGCAGAAAAGTCGGATCACGTGATAATCGCCGGGGACTCGAATTTAGCTACATGCGCAGAAGCAATCGAGGAAAGGGTGAGAGGCGACAAACGAGTTTTAATAGGGAAGTTCCCGGGACATAGGCTGGGATCAGTGATGAGACAAGCTAGCGCAGAACTCGCAACTAAGTCTAATGGACGTAACCTCGTGATAATCACGGGAGGTCTAAACGACGTCTTGAGTAAAGAATCAGCCGAACTAGCGACCACATTGGCGAAAGGGGTCGATGACATGCGCGCCATTTCCCCTCAGGTGCAGATAGTGGTATGCACAATACCGGAAGTACCAGTGCGAAATATCAGCTTGCAAAGAGCGGTTGTCGTCGCAAACAAGAGATATGGCGAATTAGTCGAGAGAAAGGCATCGAGGTAGTGGAAATAAACAGAGAGGTGCACAGGTGGGGTGGTTTTCGAAGAGACGGAATACACTTCGATAGGAGGCTTGGCCATGAGGTGGGTTGGCGTCTTGCAGGACGCGCAGTAGCTTTTTTGGGGGCACGCGGGCCCTTCGGTGCCCAAGGTAGCTTGTGATGAGGAAAACAACCAGGGGGACTCTTTGACAGGTAGTATAGCGAAAAAACAGAGAAAAGGTAAAAGAAGGGAGAAGGCGCGTGTTGCAATTAGTTACATTAACATGCAGGGTGGCAGAAAAAAGGCAAAATGGTTAGAGATTGAGAGACAGATAAACAAGGAACAGATAGGTGTTTATGCGGTTACAGAAACACACCTTAGAGACTTGGAAGAGCCACCACATATTGAAAATTATGTTTGGGAAGGATGTAACAGGATCACATCAGAAAGGAGAGGTGGGGGGGTTGGAATGCTAATTCATAGCAGAACAAAATGGGAGAGAGTGAAACAAACGTGTTCAGAGCACATATGGGTTTCGGGCACAGTAGGTGGAAAGAAAACGTGCCTAGGTGTAGCTTACTTGTGGACGGGGAATAACTGCAGAGAAAAGAATCTGGAGATAGTGAAATGCATAAGCACCGATATGAAAGAATTTGGTCATGATGCCGAAATAATCCTTCTAGGGGACATGAACGCTCACATTCATGACCTTGACGGATATTCAGACACCAATGGCAAGTTATTGCTAGATCTCTGCGAGCAACATAGTCTTGAGATAGTTAACGTGGGGCCTAAGTGTGAGGGGCAGATCACGTGGGAAGTCGGAAACAGGCAATCGAGCATTGATTACTGTCTCATGACAGAAGGAATATATGACAAACTTAGAGACATGAGAATAGACGAAGAAGGCATTAACAGCTTGGGTAGTGATCATAAACGCATAATATTACAAATGGGATATAAAACTGAAAATAAGAACATAGAATCAAAGTTTGGCAGCTCGTATCTAAATGACAAACAAATAACAAATATAGCCGCAAGAGTCGAGGAAAAAGTAGACGAACTACCAGGCAAAGACTGGAAGTATAGTGAGCTGCTACATGTAATCACGAAAGAAATGGAAATAGAGAAGAAAACTATTTGTTGGAAAGGAAAGAAAAAGCCAAAAAGTTGGTGGAACAAAGAAATCCGGGAAGCGATCGAGATGCGACGTCAGGCATCACGGGAGCACAGACAGGCAAAAAAGGAGAAGCGGCCACAGGACGAAGTTAACCAAATATGGGAAATATATTTAGAGCAAAAATCCATTGTGCAGAAATTAGTCGAGGCAAAAATTAAAGGTGAAAGTGAACGCTGGATGACAGAGATTCGCGAAAAGAAGAAGGCCGCGCCTAGGATATTTTGGAGTGACCTAAAAGCGCTGGGTAGGAAGTCTGTCACAATGCAACAACATGTGGTAGATGAAGGAGGAAATAAATTCGAAGGATATGAAGCGCTAGGTTACATTCGAAAGATAACAGCCGATTCGTTTAAAAAGGTCCCCCAGGGGATTCCCCCGGTGAGTAAAAGTACGCAAAGGAGAGCAACCGACGAAGATGTAGTACTAGAGAATTTCAATTGGAAGAAGGCCGAAGGAAAAATTCCTAAGCGCACTACTCCGGGCTTAGATGGGGTTCCCGTCAGCCTCATTAACGAACTCGGACATAACACTAAAGAAGCACTGCTGAAAGCCGTAGAAAAGTGCTTACAGGAGAGGGAAATACCAGACAGTTGGCGAAAAAGTAGAATGAACTTAATCTATAAAGGCAAGGGAGAAAAAGATAACATTCGCTCGTATAGACCCCTAACAATTACATCGGTGCTATACAGGTTGGCGATGCAGGCAGTAAAATTAAAATAGAAGCGTGGGTAGAACAAAATGATATTTTGGGAGAACTTCAGAATGGATTTCGAATCGACAGGCGGTTAGACGATAATCTGTTTGTTCTTACCCAGTGTATAGAAATATCTAAAATAGAAAACAGGCCCTTATACGTAGCTTATCTAGATATCACCGGGGCGTATGACAACGTTAATCAGGAAATTTTGTGGGATATATTGAAGGAAGTGGGCATAGGTGACGACTGTGTACAGCTTTTGAGAGAAATATACCGAGAAAATACAGTTTGTATAGAATGGGAAGGAATAAGTAGCAAGGACAGCGTTGAAATTAGCAAGGGCTGAGACAGGGATGCCCTTTGTCCCCGCTGTTATTCATGCTGTACATGGCGAGGATGGAAAAAGCGCTAGAAGGTAGCAACATTGGATTTAATTTGTCACACAAACAGGTCGGAGCGATGGTTGAGCAGAAGCTTCCAGGTCTATTTTATGCTGATGATATTGTCTTATTTGCGGACAGTCAAGATGATATACAGCGACTGGCAGATATATGCGGAAGGGAGTGTGAGGCTCTAGGACTAGGATTTAGTGCAACAAAATGTGGATTGATGATATTCAATGATCACGGAGACCATACGGTCTTAATACAGGGCCAAAAAATACCGAGGGTAAGCGAGTACAAGTACCTCGGAGTATGGGTAAATGAGGGGGATAGATATATGGAGGTACAAGAGAAAGCATCGGTAGCAAAGGGAAAGAGGAATGCTGCAATTATGAAGCACAGAGCTTTATGGGGATACAATAGGTACGAGGTGCTTCGAGGGCTGTGGAAGGGTGTGATGGTTCCGGGGCTTACATTTGGGAACTCAGTGGTGTGCATGAAGTCAGAGGTGCAATCAGGAATGGATGTAAATCAAAGGACGGTGGGCCGCCTCGCCTTGGGCGCTCACGGGAAGACGACAAATGAGGCGGTGAAGGGTGATATGGGATGGACAGGCTTTGAAGTGAGGGAAGCGCAGAGCAAAATGAGATTCGAAGAGAGGCTGAGGAAAATGAAGAAGAGTAGATGGGCAGAGAAGGTTTTCAGGTATTTGTATAGAAAAAGCGTTGACACGCAGTGGAGAAAAAGAACTAGGAGGCTCACCAGTAAATATACGGCTAGCAGTGCGGGCGATATGACAACAAGGAGCATTAAGCGGAAGGTCAGAGAGGCGGAGAAGACTTATTGGATGACAGCGATGGAAAAGAAGCCGGCTCTGAGTAACTACCGAAAAGGAAAAAACGAAATAAGGAGGGAAAGGTTTTATGATAATTCAAGGGGAAGCGCTTTACTGTTTGAAGCAAGGTCGGGCTGCCTGAGAACGCGTAGTTATAAAGCGAGATTCAGTAACGAAGAAGAACTATGTACATGCTGCGGGGGAACTAAGGAATCGATGGAACATGTACTGATTGAATGTGGCGATATTCACCCAGGTATACGTGTGGGCACGAGTCTACATGAAGCCTTGGGTTTTAGGGACAACAATGGAAAGCTGAACACGCCCGCGATAGAAATAAGTAAGAGACGGTTAGAGTATTGGTGGCAGAAAAGTAGAGATAAAGTACAAAAATAAATAATTGGGGGAAAAAAGGTTATTCTGCCTTAAGAGGCAGAGAGATGGACTGTGAATTTATATTTTTGTTATAATAACATAGATTTAATCAATGTAGATAAGGCATTAGGACAACATGAAACAAGGAAGTTTTTTTTTCTTTTTTTATCCTTCGAGCCTGGTGGCAGACATGTCACCGCCCCGTTATAAAGGGGACGCTCATAGCATCCATCCATCCATCCAGGCGAGCCCGTTGACGCTCAGGCGCAGTACACGTTTCGGATGTTGCGCACGGCAAACTAATGCTGCAGGAGACAGCCTCAAACGTAGCGTACGCCGCGTGCAGCGCGTTGCGCACGTACAGCCTTGCGTACACTAAATTAAAATTGTCTGTAAACGCGCATAACAGACAAGCCCCAGTGCGTGCAGCAAATCTTTGGCTACTTTAAAAGCAATCACACTGGCCACCATTAGTTCAGGCCAATGTGCGGTGCAGATAAGCACACTTGTGAATTAGGAAAAGACCCTTTTTCATCATGTGTCATGGTTCACTTGAAGACGAAGTTTCAACTGCAAAGTGTTAGCTGCTATGTAATCATCTATTGACACCCTGGAAAAGTACAACATGTCCTAACAGAGATCTGGAAGTTATAATTACGAAGTTGCGTTGTCGTATTCCATCATTAAATTTTTATTTCTATAGAGCCGGTTTGGCACCATCACCCCTTTGTTCTTATTGCAGGGGAAGAGGAAACAATAGAACATTTTCCGATCTCTTGTCAAAAGTTTTCTACATTACAAAAGACATTTCTAGAAACGCCGTTACGCATCATGGGATTAGAGTTGACAACCTCAAATTTACTATCTCTAGGTGCACTTACCCTTGGGCACAGCAGCGGGAAAGCATGCGAGGCCATGCAAGATTTCATAGAAAAGTCAAAGAGATTTACACAATAACCAAAGTTCCAGTACTCCATAGTTAACCAAATGCAAAATACAGCAAGATTCTTTTCTATGTTTATGTATTTCTTATTTGATCAAAATTAATTCCACCCACCTTTTTCGTTTTTTTTAACACGAAAGTGTTTTATGCCGGGGTCCACCAAGTACATCCGTCACGGATATGACGTTGATAAAATGGACGCCAACGGGTGAGAAAGAAAAAAACGAAGAAAAATATACCCCGCTGGGAATCGAACCCACGACGATGCGGCCGCGACGGCAAGCGCCCGACGCGCTACCGAGTAAGCTAACTCGGGAGATGCTGGACACGGCGCGAACGCGCCTTATATCTTTCGCACATTCTCTTTCGCGGCGGGCGGAGCGGGGCGGTGCCGCCGTCTGTGAGGTGTGAAAAGAAGTAATGCTTCACGATCGACACTTACTAGCGCTTCCTCCGAGATTGCACGCGATATCGGAGGTAATGGTTAAAGCGTCTCGATACCAGAGAGGTAGTAGAGGTAGACTGGCCGCGCTGCCGTCGCCGAGACACGCTTGACGCAGTTACGTTCTTTGCCTTTGGCTTCGTGTTAGCGTGCGTCGGCTCATCGGATTAGCTTCCATGTGCACCAACGGGATTTCTCCGCGGCCGACTGCTTCAATAGCGAGAGCACCGACTAACAAAACTGCTGCAATATGCGTTGCAGAAAGGACGCGATTTCGACGGGCGAATGTCGTGCCTTGGTGGAGCGAGAGCAGCGCCTGCGAGACAGAGGCCAGCGGGACGCACGCGTTTGCGGCTCAGGCTACGAACCTCTACCTCCCCTGTTGCTGAAGCGCAGTGTGTGTTATGTATGCATGAGCACAGGCGTCGGCTACCCGTTACTAGAAAGCGCACACCGTGCCGTTTCTCTCCTTAATCGACGACGCTTTGAAGAAGCGCATACCGGGTACCAGTGTTGATTATGAGCTTGTTGATATCATCTTTACGCGGGATTCACGATTCGCTGCGTCCAAATATAACATCGTCAGCTACCACAACGGTTTAATAATGATCATGGGCGTTAGTCGTCGCGATAGAGACATGCTGTCGACATGGGTGCATCCACGTCAAACGGTTCTATAGCTGCCAAACACGGATAGACATTGTACAAGCTCTCGTATATCACTACACAATAAGCACTACTTCTGTGAAGACACGTTTAACTTTCGTGTTATACCGATTCCTATGACGGAGGGATCAGCCATGTTTTTTTTTATTATTATTCTCGCAAAATTAACTTGTAAAAAATCTTTTTGTGATACGAATTAGGAAATCATTCTGATTTCTAGTTTTTAAATATTTTTTCTAAGCTACCCGATTCTTGGCCAATCCCCCAGAGTGGGTGTGAGCCAGCAGTGCAGGATCTACATCTACATCTACATATGTAGCAAGTAACAACTCCTTGCGGATGCTTCGAGCGTTTTCTGCGTTCTCATTTCCATACGACTGTCACTGTTGCTGTCATTTCCGCCACAACAAGAAGCTTCAATTGCAGCTGCGTCAAGGAGGAAGGGAGTGCGGAGCAGCTTGATGTCGTAGTTGCGACTACTTGGTCCAACCGAAAACAACTGAAGTTCTCACAAGCACCGAATGAAGGGTCATCGCTAATAAGATTCAGCGCACTTGTTACATGTCTTTTAGAAGTACAAGAAAGTACACGTCGACATATTCACGTAAATAAGCGCTCCTCATTTCGCTTGACGGAAATGCTGAGCACTTCCGCGTACTAGTGTGACACACGCAACGAACGAACAGCTGAAAGTGCATGGTGAAAAAGGTGAGAGAGCACAGGACAAGGGTCGTAACCTCGGCAAGACATATGGCTCAGAAAGCAGGTAGCCAGAGGTGCGTACCGCGTCGCGCGAACCCGGCTCCCATGCGCTTGAGGACAATGAGCGGAAGAAACTTCCGAAATCCGGCTCAGTCACTGTTCTACGCCCGTCCGCGCCGCAAGCACATGCAGAAACCGTATTACGCTCCGAGCCATTTTACGCCGGCGCCCTATGCCAAGGGGTCCACCGAGAGATATAACGCCCCGGCTGTGGACAATGGCTCCAGACCCCTTTGCCTTTTTCTTGTATGCGGCCGCGGCACGTGCACCAGTGTGCACACTTTTCTTTCACAGGGAGAGCCGTAGCCAACGCTGTGCTATACTTTTGCACACGCCTTGCACACGTTCTCTCCGCAGTCCTCATCACGCTCGCCTTCTTTCGTGTCCCGCTAGGGCAGTACGGCACTGTGTCTCTTTTGGTTCTGTTGTCTTGTCTCTTTGTTTCCGAGCTTCGCGTTCCGTACACGTCCAGCAGCCTTTCTTACAGAACAACCAAAGGACCGCAAGTAGAAACAAGCAAACAATGCGTTCCCCCCTCCCGTTTCTCAGGTGTCCGCTGTGGCGGCGTCCGCCATACGTCGCAGTTTCCCGCGCCCGACGAGAGCCCTTAGTCTTCTTCGCGACTGGTTCATTGTTGCGCGAGATAGGATTGTGATTCTTATTTCCCCTTAGCCCGACCCACTTCCTGGGCCGAGACGCCGCGCTGCACTGCAGCAACGTCGCGACGCGCGGCCCAGCCGCCGGAAGCGAGTGCAAGCACACAGACCCGCTGACTGGCGCTCGGAAATTTGATTTGCTTAAGGCTTGTGCAAGCCCGGGCTCTGGCATGCGTCGAAGAAGGGGCTGCCTCGCATTGCACATAAGTTTACACGCTAGGCATACCACGCGCGCGGCTCGCCCGGCCGTCCCGCGGGCCGTGGCTGCAGCAACAAGCACTTCGCGCCGCTGGACTTCACACATCGGAGGGCGCGGTAAATGGTTATGATAGGCTGCACACAAAAGGCCTCTTGCGACAGCCGTAAACGGCAGCTAGCGGCAGCGCCGCTATGTATCTGACCGATGACGATGGGTGTCGTATAGCCGTTACGCAGAGGTGAACGCTGCAGCGGCAGACGACGGATTGCGACGCCCGCGTTCGAGACGAGTGCTTCGGCAACGGTGTTAGGGGTCAGTCGGGGCCGCGTACGGGCTCATAGCGCATACTGACCGTCTTGAGAGTAGAAGTGACGTAAAGGCTTTGCACTGCCAGTATGGTCTCGAAGCCGGAGTGATTGTGCATTGTTGAGACTTCGCGCTCAGGCAAATAGACCTGTTGCTGGCAGTGCCTGTCGATTTGGTTGCCACAGGTTTGCGGGGAGGTCGAGGTGTCAAGGCGAAGCGAAATGTAGCGTAATTTCGTCGTGCTGGAAGAAATGGACTTGCAAGCAATCGCCGGTATTCTACAAGAATCAAGCCGACTTCACTGCTGGAGAATGTTTTGTGGTAGAGGCGCAAAGCGACCCCTATCCAATGAACTATGACGCGTTCCCTTGATCTCTGAATAATTGATAGCTTCTCTTAGTTGCCTGATGAATGTGGGTGTAATGAGGCGTAATTCCTTTATGTTCTTCAGATCTCAAAAAGAAGCAATTCTTAATAAGCTCCATATTATTTACATTAACCCAAAGTTGCGAAGCCGTCTACTTCATGATCAATTAATCCGCTGTTCGGTGGGTACGGGTGAGAGCTTGGAAATGAAACAATGCACCTGGTAGACGACGAAAATATAAGACCTATGGAACGCTGCACGAATAAAAAATATAAAAGAGAGCGCTAGAAGATATCCGTTTGTTGTCGAAAAGATTGTCCCGAACTTGCGGAAAAATTGTGCTTCTCACTGAAAATCGACTTCTGTTTCTCTCACAACTCGAAAGTACTGGGTCTAGCTCAACCTAATGCTTTATATATATATTGTTTTCTATGTGTGCTTCCTTCTGAAGAAAAAAAAAAACAAGAGTGACTTTTTAGAAGGCACGCAGGTCGGCCTTCTGAAGAAATATTTCATGTTAGTGCTTCGGCTAATGGTACATGCAATTCCGATTTTCTTATTGCTCCGGCTGTATACCACCGTGATGCAGCACGATGTATATTCCACGCTTTTCTTTTGCCTTTTTCACTCCCAGTCTATTGCTGCACTTTTTTTTTAATTTTCTTTCTCATTAAAGTTTTTCATTCTTCTCTCCCTTACGCAGGTAGTACAGCATTTCAACAAACAATAAGTTTTAGCTTGCGTACAATTCGCTTCATTTCCTTCTGATTAGATTATACATTACAGATAATTTTTAACACCATATACAGGCTCCTTTATGAACCAAGTAGAGCATTGTGAAAAAGAAAAGAACAATGTAAACAACGCTTTTAGCATGCCTTACGGCCGCTTTATTATTCTCACGTCGAAGTGACGGTCTTAGTCCGCAGGCACAGTGACCAGCCGACTCCGAAAGTAAATTAGCTTTACTTGGGCGAACTTGTGCCCATAAGAAAACTTCTGGCAAAATCTATTCGGCGGCGGCGAAACCAACAAGCGCGGTCGAGCGTCGGCGGAAAGACTGCCAGCACTCTCGCCAGTCCGGTCATTTATAAGAACGACGCCAAACGTACTATGACATGAACGCCCCGCAGTGCGCGCATCAGCAAATAAAGTGGGCCCACTGTTTTATTAAACGCATGTCCAGCGCGCGAGCGACGCGACGCTCTGAAGTTGAGGACGGTGCTACGAAAAGAAACGGACACCAACATAGAAAACTCACAGGGTCCCTTAAGCATTCACCTAGGACGACTTGAAAGCGAATGACATCTTCTTCTTCTTCTCACTCGATGTATTGAACCTGTCCCTCCATCCTCCGAAGCTTTTCTGCACCTAGCGTGGTTTTGCACTGCCTCCAGGATCGGAGGCATTGCAAATTTTCTGGAACACGTATATTTTTGCTCTGCCTCCGTGATCGGCTAACCTTTGACCAAGCGACGATGTCATGCAATAAAGTCCTCACATGTTGTCACGTTAGGTGACGTCGCGTGGTGACATCATCACGTGACGTTGATTTTTTCTTCACTCGTCTTGATGCCTTCGCCGATGGACGCCGACGGTCAATTTTCCCGTTTCATGAGCCTTAACGAAAACACCGAGCCGTAATACTGTTGACGTAGCGACGGAGAAATGTTTGTAAAGGCCTCACCGCGCTGCCACCGCACGTCCGTTTCCGCTCCGTTTTTCGTGTTCCGTTCCGCCTCTCGCGGAGTGCGGAGGCGGCGGCCGTTTTTCGTACCGGCCAAACTCTCCGGTCCCGCTCGCTTTCTCGGTCGCTGATTGGCAGAAAAAAAAACGGTGACCTATGACGTCCTCACGCCTGCTCGTCGAGAAACATGGCGCCCGGGTGAAGCGACGAAGCGAGAATCGAGGCCTAGCAGCCGCGTAAAAAAAGTTCATTTGAGTGTTATTGTGATTAGTGCTAGAGTTAATCATCATCTACGGATATATTCATCGAAAGCAAGCCGGCGCTACCTTCCTGCCCTCCTCGGTGCCTGCGATCGCCGACGGAAACCGACGGAGTGTGCTTGTGTTTACGCGAGGATCGGAGGACACCGATTTCGTGTCTTTCGTGCCGTCGTTCGCTTTGCTTTGGGAACTAGAATATCATCATATGGAGGCGTAATCTGTGTGTCACATGCTCATCGTACAAGAACGTCGAAAGTGTTCGATCGCCGCAAACAGCGTATGCGATTTGTATGTGCTCCGTGTTCGGGGTTCATTCCCGCGAAATGCGTACGTGTATTGCCAGTCCTATGTGAAGTACGGAGTGATGATACACTCAATAGCGATAAGTTTTATTGCCGTCATTGCACATGTTCTGCTACGAGTGCGCTGCTTTGCCGCTTGCGGTGCGCTGCGGTGAGCGCGTCGCGTCGCGTCCGAAGTGCTCGATCGTGTCCTCAGTTGACGAAGTCTGCTCACAAGATACAAGTCGAGGCATGAGCCTGCGATTTGCTGCAGCGGTGCTAGACGTAAAAGTGTTCTTTGCGGCGTGTGTGTGCTCTGAAGTGTGCAGTACATGTGCGCTGCCAGTGCAGTTTTCTTGTGTATCAGCCATCTCGATACAGAAGCTCCATCAAACTTGAATTTGCTGTTTAGCTCGCGTATTTAAAGTTCTTTGTGCACTTTGAACATTCTGCTTTCATAGAGTGCTGCGTTAGATATGCCCGAGAATGCCGAGTCATGAATGACAACTTCAGGTAGCCTTCATTTCTATCATGTGCAAATAATGCAAACGAAATTTCAGATAAAGCAAGTCGTGATGCGAGCGGCTTCTTGCTGGTGTCCAACCACAGAGACTGCTTACTGATGGTCATGTGGAGGAGAAATGCTTTAATTATCTACAAATTCCCATTTTATAATCAAAAGCCCTATGCATGTAAGAGAACGGTAAAGCAATATTCTAACCAAAATTGTGAGTTCGATGTAGAATCCGATGACGTACAACTGGCACCCTAACTTGCTCGAAACTTTGCTGACAGTGTGCCCTCACAGGCTAGCTGCGGTCGTGTTACAAAAGCTGGCAGTCGCCCAAATCAAAGCTTTCCACTACCTTGCAGATATGCCTTCGTTCATTCTATCGTTTGTGGCATACCTATTTTCCATGATCCTTCATTTTAATGCAAACAAAATTCACACGTATTACCCAATTAGTCTGCCTAGATACTCCTTTAGGTACTCTTTGGTCACCAATTCTGTCTGCAGCTGGTGCTGCATAATGTGTCTTAAAACGACTCATACCAGCAAAACATTCACGTGAGCTATTTCACTAGTGCTGGTACACGTATCTGTCACTGCTTGACTGAAAAAAAGGCAGTGACAATTTGACGTCTTCATGTCTGTTCGATGTAAACATGACACCTGCATGAAGTGACGAAGTGGGAGCAGTGGCCTAGTCGCCAGCTACATAAAAGGAGTTCATTTGGATGTTATTGTGATTAGTACCAGTGTTAATCAGCATCCGTCGAAATATTCATCGAAAGGCAACAAGGGGGGGCTAGCTTCGAGATCTAATCAACGTGTGCGATTGCCAATGAAAAAATGCGAAGTGTGCTGTGTACGTGAACGTTGGGTGCTGTCGATTACGTGTGTTTCATGCCATCGTTCGCTTTGCAGGTAATTCCATGCAGGTGTAAATTGCATATGGCACATGCTCATCGTACACAAACATGAAAAGTGTTCGCTCGCTGCATCCAGCACATGCCATTTGTGTGTGTCCTGTGTTCGCAGCCAAATGCGTACCTGTATTTTGATACTTTCAGCGAACTGCAAGGGCGAGACTGATGATACACTCTGTAGCTACAATTTTTATTGCCTCTTCATCGTCGTCGTACATGTTCTATTGCGTCTGAGCTGTTTTGCCGTTTGTTGTGCTCTGTGGTGACCGTGTAGCGTTCGAGCGAACAATGGCGTCCTTAGATGTGTATCTGCAGTGTTGGAGTGGTTCTAGGTGCTAATTGTTTTATGTGTTGCGCATCGTGCAATGTGTTTGTGTTACGAAGTGAACCATGCAAGCAATCAGTCACGTGTCCCTGTGTGTCAAACTATAAAAGCTCGATTCATCTGCTTATCACATGGATTTATCTGCTTCTCACACTCACTGTCTGCCTGAAAAGTTACTTGTGCACTTCTTCGGGTACATCTTTTAGTGAGGTGATAGGTCTGGACATGTGCTGATAGGTCTGGACACGACCCGTAGGAGGTGTTTTTAATGGGAATTTTGGGTGGCCTTCATTTTTGTTACAGGGATGTTAATTTGAACCGCAAGATATTCATAACTAAACAAAGTGTGATGGTTTTGTGTTCAGACCAGAACGGTTCGCACACTAAAGAATCACAACTCCTCTGTTCTTTCACGTGCCTAAATGCACAGGTGGTTAGTGCAGGCATTTGTGAGAGCAGATGACAGATAAGCACATATTTTGTGAGGACTGTGTAGTTAATTTTAATGTTTTACATATCTTTGTATTCTCGAAGAAGGCTACATGTGTGTAAGCATCAAAATCAGTCATTCAAATTGCCGGGCAACTTGGTGCACACTTATTTGTTTTGAGAACAGAGTAAGGTGTGTTCAGATAATCACAGTCATAGGGGAGTGCCAGCTAGATTGTAGTTTCACGAAAATTTTATATCGTCATGAGGTTGCGACTGTGAACAATACAGCAGCCAAACCGGTAAAGTATAGTCTAGAATAGATTTGAGCACATAGGGAAGAGACACAAGAAGACAAGACGACTAAATGAATTGGTAGTGGGCGCTCGTTTAGTCGTCTTGTCTTCTTGTGTCTCATCCTTTTCAGTCATGGGCACGTTACCAGTGAAAAGTAACAGTGTTACAGTTACAGTTACCTAAGCCAAAAAAGTAACTCTGTAGTGGAAGGCTACGGAAATTTCGACCATCTGGTGTTCTTTAACGTGCACCTAAATCTAATACACGGGCCTCTACCATTTCGCCTCCATCGAAATGCGACCGCCGCGGCCGGGATCAAAACCGCGACCTTCGGGTCAGCAGTGGAGTGCCATAACCACCAGACCACCGTCATTCTAGTCTTGTCACTCTAGTAAATATTGAAGTTTCCTTCAATATTTACTAGAAGAAACTCTGGTTGGTGCTGCGATCGCTCAGCAACCGTGGGAATGATGGTATAGCAGGAGGATCGACAGGTGGGCCAGTTGGTAATTCATTGAGACATTGCTTTTCTGCGCTCCCAGTTCGCTGAACGAAGAAAATGATGGTATAGTACATGGATTTGCTTTGTCTTCGTGCTTGCGGCTTCGAACGCGCTCGAAAAACTGGATATTGCTAGGATCGACAAACTGGATATTGCTAAAGCAACTCATGCAACGCGTTCTAAGACAGAGCTTGTTGAACACTGCTGGACAACTGGACATAGCTTTGACCTAAACAATGCGATGACGCTGGCTCGCGAATGAAGTTGGGGGACAACAGAAAACTGCGAGATGGAGTTAACCTTTTACAATCAGTTCCAGAGAGTTTTGTAAAAAGATTGTATTCACGGTATTTCTGGCTCTCAACCGTTTTGCGCTCTGCTGCTTTCTAGCCACCTCTCAAACACGATTAGCTCCGAACCTCGGACGAAGGAGACTTTAAACTTGGAGTCCAAATGATTGACCAGTACACCGAGAGCAGAGCTAGCAGCTCAAGTGACCAAAAGGATATCTATGTCGAAAAAAAAAAAAAACGGACGTGAACTTAGTCTTAGCGACTTCGCCTCCCAAACTGCGAGGGGAGCGGCGTTGTGGAAAGGCGAAAGGTGGAGAGGAAATGGGAAAGTAACTGTAACGCTATTTCCCGTTACAGTTACTGTGTAAAAAGTAACGGTGTTACAGTTACAGGTTCCTCTAACTTAAAAGTAACTAGTTACAGTTCCAAGATACTGAAAAAGGTAACTAGTTACCGGTAACGCGTTACTAGTAACTAGTTACTGCCCAAGACTGATCCTTTTGCACTCAAATCTATTCTTGACTATATGAACCAACGCGCCAAGCAAAGCATTTTACTACGGTTAAGTATAAATGAAGTCTTTATTGGGTAAATGTGAGCCTAGCAAAGCAAGATATCTTCTGAGACTTTACGTGCAAAAGCTGCAATAATGATTATAACGCATACTGTTTGGGGTAGTCTGGATTAATTCTTTGGGGTTCTTTAACATTCACCTAAATTAAATATAAGCACGATATTAATAGACTATCATGAGACTGTGAATAGACTATCGTGAGCACTGTGACAGGAAACACGCTATTTACCACATGAGCGTGTGGCAAATAGCCTTGAACCCGCTGTTGGGCGATTCATAGCGGCAGCTGACAGAAATAATGTGGAAAAGGTGCCATGGTTCCTCTAAACCATGGTTTTCAAACACGTGGCCTGCGGCCCGCAGACCTTGTAGTGGCCCGCACGTGACTGTCTTTGTCCCATATTTTTTATGACTTGTGACTGAATTTTTGTGACTTTGCTAAATTGCAATCGCATTGTTTTCTCATCTATTGCGATTAGTAATGCTTTGTTCGGGTATGGCTATGCAGATGTGACTGGCCTCAAAAGTTTTTTTTTTTTTTTCATAAGGCATCCCATGCAGCGCAACAAAATCTCTATATACAGATCAGCATTCAGATTTTAGTCATTCTGCAGATCGGTATCGATATGTTGTTCGAATCCTCTGATGCCAAATCCCCTTCAGTAATTCAGAAATGACCAATATATGAGAAAGGCCTAGCCTCTTTCAAATCTTTTGTACTCATACTGCTCACAATATTACACTGCTGCTCTTGAACTCTGCCCCCGTCGAAATGCAGCCGCCATCACCAGCAATCAAACTAGTTTCCTCAAACTTAGCAATGTGACACTTTGCCTGCTAAGCTACCAAGACACTCGCGTTGCAGTGATGAGTACAGTTGTGAAGAGTATGATGTAGCAACCAAATGTGCCAGGCTTTCTTTAATGAGTCGCACTACATTTCAGCATGATCGCTCGTGCTTCCGTATTTGGTAATGTACTATGCTATTTACATCGTGCTTGTAATCTTTTAACCCTTTTCCTACCAAGCTTTTGGCCAAAAACGATGCAAAAATACCGACGCTTTTATTTGCCTATTTGATTCTATGTGTCTTTATACAACAACCAAAGTATTTTTTGCGAATACGCAGACGATTGGCTTCACTGCACTGCACCACAGAAAGTGCCCCAACCTCTCCAGCCTTCGATGCAGAAAATGTCTTTTTGAAATTAAAACAATAATGTACAGGGACAAGCGAGCCGATGAAAAAGCCTTGGACGCGCCTATAGGTCGGCAAACTCACTCAGACTCTTCAGACTCAGATCGCGCCGTGAGTCTGAGTAATATTTTGGTGAGTTTGAGTCCGAGTGAGTCCGGGTGAAGAAAATTATAGTGAGTCTGAGTTCGAGTGAGTCCAGTTAAGGAAAATATTGGTGATCCTGTGTCCGAGTGAACCCTAAGCGCAAAATATATATCTTGAGTGAGTCTGAGTGAGCTCCACCTTTTGTTGCCGACTTATGGTCCTATCTACTCATCTTCAGCCTTACTATCAGCCGTATATCGGCTTACGTTTATACTCAAGTCTATTCACACATATCTCAGCACACTAGCATTCATGGGCCACCTCAATATTTATTGATCAGAGGGGTGAGTTGGGGAAGGGGTGCCATGACCTGCCTCCGCAAACTCTTCATGGGAAGTTGATAAAAATATCTCGTGTGAGTCGCGTATTTTCTAAAATGTCCTTACTGGATCAATATATGACAACGATGATATATGATGATAACTCGTATTTGAAGGTACAAGATAAAAATGCGTATCATAGAGCACTGATTATGTCAGATATTGGTGTTAGAGAGGATTGACACCATGATTGATAAAGCTAATTTTATGCCAACGGGCTCGTGAGTCGACGTCTCAGGCTCACTCAGGCTGAGTAATATGTTGGTGAGTTTGAGTCTGAGTGAGTCCAGTTGAGGAAAATTTTGGTGAGTCTGAGTTCGTGTGAGCCCTCAGAACAAAATATATTTCTTGAGTGAGTCTGAGTGAGCTCCAGTTTTTTTGCCGACCTATGGACGCGCCTGTGGGGGTTTGTTTACATCTGTCGGCGTCCACTGCCGATACATGTTGAGAAGCAGTCGTCGTCTGAATCTGATAATATAGAAAAAAGTATGCTGTTCTGTGTAGTCGCTGCCACACTCACATGAGAACTGAAATTCTTTTCACAAAACTTAGGCAAACATGCGTTTTCTTCTTTTTTTCTTAACAGAGCTGTTGCCAGCATGCGCGCACCGCTTGTGCACAGAGGAGGATGCCATTTTCTAATTGCGGTTTCCAGAATCCAGTCCTTTCTTGATCAAAATGCATTCTATGAGCACATTTTTAAATTTTTTACTGCACTATTTCCTCAAGCCACAGAGAACTCAGCAAAATTAATCAGAGTAGCTTAATTGTAGCGCCCCAAACGTATCTTTCAGTGTAGACGAGCCCAGCTCGTTTTCGGTGGGAGCAGTACAAACCGTGTCGAAGAGCTCGGCTCGTCTTTGGTAGGGAAAGGGTTAAAATATGGAAACCGTTCAAGAATGTTCCGATACATGAAGGTGTCGCTTGCGACGAGTGAAAACATGTGCAACAGTTTCAAGTTAGTGAAACACGGTCCCATCGAAAACGAAAAAAAAGTACACATGTTAGTACTCCCCTTTGAAAAGCATTGTCCCATTGCTGCTAACAGAACACGATAGTGTGATTGCATGCAATCAAATAAATTAAGAAAGCAAGTTGGAAAATAACGTCCCATAGTCCATGAGCATACACAGTAAGGTTTAAGCCGCAATACATGGAGGATTTCAGGCCATGTGCAGTGCCGTTATGACTGCATCATGCCATTGGGCTAAACCTCATAGTTCAGTGCATCACAATATTGGAGTATATTATAGGGCCCGAAGTATCGTTGCAGAAGCTTCTCGGTAAGCTCATGTTGGTGTTCCAGCATGTAACACGGTTAATCGCTATTAAGCCCGCTTGGGATCAAATTTTAGGGGTGTGCGAATATTTGAGTTTGGAATTCGAAACGAATAATTCGATTGAGGGCCTTCGAATAGCTAGTATTCGAAGATTTGAATGATTCGACACGACGAATATCTAAACATGACAAAGGCCAATGGTGCAACTTAGGGTGGGGTGGCTAAAACTAACGCTAACGTCGTTACAGTAGGCCTTTCGTTCACACTTTTGCCGATATGCCTGGTTCATAAGCGAGCACACGTTTATTTTAAAGGAGATTATGTCATTACCGCACGTAATGGCTCCAGCAAAAGAAGGCCAGGGAACAGTCTGTGAGACTGTCGAACTGTTAGTGTAAAAAAATAACCAGCACACTGAGCTCAGGACCTTATAGTCAAGAGGTTGAAAAATACTTCAATGAGGTCCTGATCACAAGAAAGGATGATCCTTCGAAATACTGGAAAGAGCTATCCAGGAATCTCAAATTGCTTTGCGACACCTTCCCATCCCTACTACTGAGGTGCCCAGTGAGCGTGTGTTTTCAACTGCAGCATACACTGTAACATCACAGTGAGAGAGCCTGAAGCCAGGTCACATGGAACAGCTTGTGCTTCTGCATGACAATTTGTACGCTTTCGGGTAGCAGTCACTCACCAGCGTTAGGTGCTCGAGAACATCAGAAGATTTCATTTCTTGGTTTTTTCTTGCAATTTTCAATAAAATATTCTTTATTCGATTGAAGATTTTTGGCCACTATTCGGCACTATTCGATTTGAAGTCGATTTGAGATGAAATTTCGCTGTCGCACGCCCCTGTCAAATTTCTCAACAGTGATTGGCTTCCTTTTACAGTTAGCGTAAAGCAGCCACGTCGATAAAGAAATTAGATCCAGATCAGGCCCGACCGCGACCATTAAGTGACTGTGTGGTGTTGCACTTGTATTAGTGCTAACAATTTTGCTCATTGGATGTAAAAGATTTTAAAACGACTGCATATTCAACAAAATTTTCTAAAGGAATTTGAAAAGTTGTCCCATCTGCTTGTTTTGCACAACCTATTTTTCCTTGGTTGCCCACTGATGTTCTTTCATTGCTATATGCTCTTACAAATTGTTTTCAAAAGTGACCGCGGGAAACGTCAAAAGTATAATTTTTCTCTGTTCAACATGGACATCACCGAAAATGAATTTGCACTATATTTCTAGCATGAGATTTCATTCTATCTATGCAAAAACAGAGCATGAATGGGTTCAGAATAAACAGATATTTAATTACAAAGTAATTGGGAATGATTACTATAACACACATAAATGAACATATTACAACATTATTTTTTTGCAATATAATATCGATTGCCTTGAAATAACATTGTATCGATTTGACACATTTACAGACAGTTCTTCATAGGTGGCGTCTGAAAGAGTTAAAAGTGATCAATAACTTCATACTCTGAGGCATGTCTCATCACCTTGAAATCGTTAACTAAATAAGAATAGCTTTTGTTGCCCTCCACTGTGTTAAACCAACAAACCCAGGTGGTCACGGCTTAGCCAAATTTATTGTGCTTTCATGCTATAAATCACCAGAATAAACTACTGATTGAAGTTGTACAAGCTATGTGTCACTCAGGTTTTGTTTACACTGAATTATCTGTAGATAATGTTATGGCTGAATATTTCTGTATATCGTGTGCATCCACTACCATATTCAACAGTGTATCTGTGTGTATTTTGTGTTTGTTATCACTTGG